>NC_056740.1:242309359-242354359 GCF_019279795.1 Protopterus annectens
TGGCTCTAAGAGTTTTAACTCACCATTTGTCAACACAAATATTTTTTTTAACATCTAATAATTTGTTCTACACATCATCATTGGCCACCATTTTTTTTTTATTTCTCTGCATCTTCCTTCCAGATAGACTTTCTGCACAGTAACATATTTGCTCTTTCTAACTCATTCATTTAACTATTCATTTATCACTTCTGAAAACTTTTTTTGCACATTCTTATAAAACTCATAACTAATTCCATCTCTACCAGGAGTACTTTCCTCAGCAACACATTTTAAAGTTACAAAAATTTTATTCTAAGTGTTCTCTGCAGTCTTCCCTTTTCTGCTTCTTAATCTTTTTAAGTTCCTACCTTCAATCTAACTCTGCCTTAATACATACACATGTTTCTTCCCACTGCTGCATAATTATTAAGCATCTGCATTTTTCTTCTTATTATTATTATTGAAACTCAATTTTTCCTTTGGCATCTTCAAATTTAGCCATTGTGCCTTTTTCTATTTATTGTCCCTTTCTCTAACAGCGGAACACTATTCTTTTCCTTATAAAATAATCCTATCTTTCTTTATTAATTCTTTCATTCTTCCTGTTATTTTTCACATAGTTCTGTCTATCTTCTCAAGCTTCCTGCATATTATCTTGATTTTAAAATTTGTATAGACATGAGTTTTACAATAGCTAGTTAGCTAATTAGTTAGTTAGCTAGTTAGCTAGTTGGTTAGCTAGCTAGGTTTTTGTTTAACTAAATCAGCAATGCATTTTATTTCCCATTGGCTAAACAACTTTCCTACAGTATAAGCTGTGAAACTGATTTTTTTTTCTGTTTTAAACTCAGAACATGAATATCTATTAAATATATACATCTTTATCGGTTTTTTAAACCACTTTAATATAACTTATCATATCGTATCATTCATTATTCAGATTTTTGACATCCGGTGCAAATACCTTCAATATCCTAAAGTAAGCATTTATATTTTGTACTAAGTTTTATATCCAGCATCTGATTTCTTCTTTTCATTTTCCTCACTGTTTGTCCAGTGACACTCTTCCTCTATGACATAGTCTGACCTTCCTTCCAATTTCTATCTGCTTTGAGAATTTAAACTTTGTTATATAACTTAATGTGCATTTCTAATAGAAAATGTCCATGCACTAATACAGTTTCATCTAAATATGTTTTCTTTTCTGTAGCACCACTTACACTACTTGATCTAAATTACTAACACCAGTATTACTTATATTATTTTTTTTCAGTTTCTACGTCTTATTTTTCTACCACTTCTTTCTCCATATATTAATCTTTTTTCAGTTTCTTCATCTTATTTCTCTATGTCACTCTCATTCTCCTACTTCAGCCAAATGATAGGTGTCCTTCTTTATTACCTTTTCTGTGATATCATCATGCAATCTTTATTTACATGATTACTTTCCCCACATTGATTACAATACTTTTTGGGAAATTCATTAATCAAGTGACAACCAACTCAATAAAAACAATAGGTCATATACTGCTTCCATTACTGACATCAATCTATTCTGATTAAAAATAACAACATCACAAAATGTGTATTGTTCTCTTTCAAAGTAATCCATATTTTCCAATTCCATATACCTCTTATATCCATATTTTTTATTTCATTAGCCACCAAATATCTCTTTTAGATATTCTTCAGTTCCTTTCTTAGCTATGCTATCCATCATAAATTGTAAAAGTATTGTATGTTCTGACTATTCATATATGTCTACCAGTAAATAGTCTTTCCAAAACAAATTGTTACTTTTTTCAGAATTATTAACAAACTGACCAGCCACAGCAAACAACTGATAAGCAAAATTCTTCTAAGATTGAATGTGGAATAAGGTAAATATCCTGAAACTTAGGCATATCAAAATGCTACCACAAATAATGCACCTGTTCATAACTGCATTAATATTTAAATTAAATCTGATTGATAGTCTATTTTGTCTTACACACAATGCTATGAAGGACTCTTCAGATGTCACTGCAGTGTGAGATTTCCCTTCTGAGCACTTCCTGAGCTCTTCCTGGACTCCTAGCTGGCTCTATTTTGTACCTGCTTCCCAAACAATCTTTCTCTAACATTTTCAAAGTGACTAGGTATATGCAGTTCCTTCAAAGTGGTTCAGGAATATAGCTTCAGAATTCCTTCGTTCCCATTGCCTTTCTGGAATATAGCTTCAGAATTCCTTCGTTCCCATTGCCTTTCTGGAATATAGCTTCAGAATTCCTTCGTTCCCATTGCCTTTCTGGAATATAGCTTCAGAATTCCTTCGTTCCCATTGCCTTCCTGGAATATAGCTTCAGAATTCCTTCGTTCCCATTGCCATTCTGGAATATAGCTTCAGAATTCCTTCGTTCCCATTGCCTTTCTGGAATATAGCTTCAGAATTCCTTAGTTCCCATTGCCTTTCTCTTTCACTTTATACAATTAAAAATGTTTTTTAAATCATATTAACAGCTCAACACCACTTTCTGCAAACCCAAACACTCCAAAAATATTTCACTAAAAGTACTTTCAGCAAATCTCTGAATAAATCATTTTTTTTGCAGGTGGCAAGCAACAATGGGGAAAATAAAATTATCCATTATCAATGAAAATGTTTTCAGTGAAATAGTTTTACTGAAATGGCATTCAAGTAAACTGCTACTGACACACTGACACATTCACTTTTTTCATCCAATATCATTCCAGAATACTTACATCTCAACAAATGACTCATTCCTAGTAATCACTTGTGCAGGCAAATCCTCTGGCAAGCGTTCTTTCTGTATTGTAATAATAACAACTCCATCTTCATCCAAATCTGCCACCATTACCACTCAGCTCTCACACTCATTCTGTACTGTCTACATCTTACAAGTCACATAAAATATTCCTCCACTCAGAAAGATTGGAGAACTTCACTGGTATGGTTGTCAGATTCTCCCCTGGATATAAATTTGTGCCTAGTCTGATTAATCCATTCAATGAGAGAAATAATAATAATAATAACAACGTATTGCATAAAACCATTTTTTGTTATCGCTAGGAATTCTTTAGTCCATTCCATCTATTCCCTCAGAACTGTAAATGAGATGGACAATTTTTGACAAGGCACAGTTCAAATGATTATGCTTTAGTGAATTATCCTGTGCCTAGTGTTTCCTCCTGCATTTTGATACTTAGCAAACCTTATATTTCAGCAAAGGTAAACCACACTTCTCAGGTGGCAAATACACATTTTTCTGATGTTGCATTCCCAACAACAGCTTCAGAAACTGGTATTGTATCTTTTTATATCAAAATACCAAGAACTGTGAAATGAGGTTTGGGCACAAACCAATTTGTCGTGGGACATCTTCGAAGGTCAGTGAGTGAGGGGGACAGGCTGGGGTTGGGGAAGTGATTAAGAAAGGATTGTAAGCTTAGTATGAGTTAAGATTGGGTAAGGATGGATTAATTTAGTGAAGGAAGGAGGGAGGAAGTGAGGTAGGGGTAGGTTGGGGCTTAGACTAGTTTTATGTGTGGGTAGTTGGTTTAGAGGGAACATTTTGGCATGATTTTAAATTTTGAAGATTAGAGTAATTGCTACTAATTAATTAGGCTGATGGCTAAAAAATATATATATTACAGCTAAACTGATTACTCAGGCAGTCAGAGGGTGGACTTTTCATGCATCGCAGTGTCAGACCTGTTCACATTTGCCAGAGGTATGTAGGTGGCTTTTGTTTCCCCATGGATGATGTGTGGCTAGATTTCTTGAGATAGAAGGTTGAGTGGGATTGATCAGCTTGTGGGTTTCAGAGTACACTACCATACCTCTCAACTGTTCAGAATTTTGCAGAATGTAAAGATTTTGCCTTATGTTTTGGTCTGCTGTTGTAACTTTGTGGTTTTCTGTTAAATCACTGGTGAATCATAGAGGGTTAAGTCGAAAGTAATGACAGACATTAAGTTTCAGTTGGTGGTGGTTTTCATACCCTTTAGAAAATTCATGCTGATGTAAAACCTGTATTCTATCAACTTTCTAAGTTTGTGAGAGCCATATTTAAAAAGTGTTTCTAATTTTGCCTGTTGTCTCACCATTATTATTGGAGTTGTGTAGATTTTTGCTCTAAGAGGTTGAGAAGTAAGTGCACTACTGCAAGCTGAGAGCTTCATTCCCTTCTAGATTTATTAAGGTAGTTTTTTGCAGCATTCAAAAGGTTTGGTATTTCAATGCTTTGAAGTTTGTGAAAGCAATAACTAAAGAGTGACCAGAGTTCTTGCTCTGAATGGCTGAGAGGTGCTCGACACAAGTGTGCATGTGGGGGGAAAATGCCTGGGGGAATGGCTGTCAAGAACACGGTGCTTTGTGTGTGTGTGTGTGTGTGTGTGTGTGTGTGTGTGTGTGTGTGTGTGTGTGTGTGCGTGTGTTTTTTTTTCCTGGTGCTGATCGGACTTGCACGGGGGGGGTGGACAGATGAGAATGGGGAAAAAGTCAACATCAAAAACATAAAGGGAGGGTGGAGTACATAGATGTGTATGTCTATTGTGGCTGATTATGTTTTCTTTGTTTCTCCTTGTAGGTGGAGAGATGGCAGAGGTTCAGATGTTGCAGCAGAGATGAGTGGACATTGTGGCACTTGTGGAGGACCTGTTTTGTGGGAGATTCTGGTGCCAGTGGAACAAGGTGGAGCCCGTTGGAAGAAAAGCTAACCAGTAAAGGGCAAGCTGGTGGCCAGAGGGAAGAAAGCACATCAGTCACAGTTGAGAGAAGTGGTTGCAATGTAGGCTTCTGCCATGGACACATCACATGCTGTTCCTGCAGGTAATATGTCAGTGGCAGATTCAGTAAACATATCAGATGTTGGTCGAGGAGACCTTAGCCTGGGTGAAGGTGGTGGAGGGTCCAGTCAGGAGATGGGAGACCTTGCAGGTGTTTTGGGGGGCTTACAGAATCTAGGTGGAGAGAGAAATTGTTTTAGTGAGCAGGTTTCTGGGTTGGATAATCCACACTTGTGTGGAGGTAGTCTGGCATCATCCATAGGGGTAGAGATTTCCACTTGCAGCAGGTGGGGTGGGAATTTGGGTTTCAGACAGATGATTGGTTGGCTACACAGGCACTGGGGCAGGAGAATGAGGCAGTGTTCCTGACCCATCATATATCTTCTTCAGTCAAAGAAAAGATTTGGAAGGGGGAGTACGTCGATATTTTTGATTTAATTGACACAGATAAGTGTCCAGCATTTGCTGGAAGTGGAAACTGTGAAGAATAAAGATCTCCTGGCAGCCTTAGCTGCCCTGGGGTGAAGATGGGTGGGAAAAATACAACTAAGAATGTGGGAGAATTGGGTGTTGGGCTTTGTGTACTATATGGCAGTTTGGTTGGAGAAGGATAGTACATTGGCCTTTCCAGTCTTGGTGTATTTCTTGACAATATGGGGAACACAATGACTGTGGGCTGGTAATGCCTGGTTGTGGTATGATCAGAGGTTTCATAATAGGAAGGCAGCCATTCAATCCCTGTGTTGGGTGGTGCAGCACCCGGGCATATAGCTGGCCACTATGATAGGCAGCTTCAGTGCTGGTAGCATGGGTGGTAAGGTAGGTGGAGAAGGGGTCGGGGTGTATTGGGCTTTTAATGCAGGAAGATGTTCATGGGCAGCCTGTAAGGTTTTTCACATTCGCTCAAAGTGTGCAGGCATACACCCAGCAGCACAGTGTAGCCAGCGAAAAGGTAATATGGCCTGCCAAGCTTCATTTTCTCCTTCTTGTAGTGGCTTGGTGGCTGGTTTTCAGGGATTCCAAATTATACATAGCAGAGGGACTTTTCAAAGGCAGAGAAGTGGGGGTACCTTTAGGGGGGGGCAAGATGAAGAGTTGCGGACATATTCTATCATTAAGGTGCAAGTGCAGCAGGTCATGCTACAGCAATGCCTAAATGTAGTAGCCGTGTAGGAGTTAATTGAAGGATTTTCTAGGGGATTGTCTATTAATTCAAAGGTGGCAAGGAATATAACAGTTAGTAAGAACCTGAGATCAGTGTGGGGGGAAGGAAGATATTTTGGAAGCTTTGTTGGAGAAGAAGCAACAGGCAGGGGTAGGATCCTCTGTCCTTTTGATAGCCCCCATTTTGACAATTTTAAGGTTTTTTCATTGGGCTTGGTGCCTAAGAAGAAGGTGAGTGAATTTTGGATTATTCACCAATTGTCTTACCCAGAGGGGAACTTCATAAATGATTTTATTTTGGTAGAAGAGGTTAAGGCGAGTTACGTGTCATTGGATAACACGGTGCATATCATTAGGGGATTTAAAGATCCATGGTTGGTGAAGGTGGATATTGAATCTGCTTTCCAACTTTTACCAGTACTGAAGGAGGATTGGCCACTGTTGGACATGGTGGTTGACAGCAAGTTTTATTTTGACAAGGTTATGGCAATGGCATGTTCTGTAGCCTGTGCTACTTCTGACAAGTTTAGAACGGCTTTACACTGGATTTGGCAGCAGCAGGTAGACACTCAAATGGAAATACATTATTTGGATGACTTCCTTTTAGTAGGTGAAGGGTGTGAGGGAGCTCTGGTAGGTATGTGGGAGTTTGTGGGGATGTTTGAAGAACTGGGGGTTCCATTGGCTAGACAGAAATTGGGATGTCTAGCAAAGTCATTAGATTTTCTGGGGTTGTTGGTGGATGTGGAACATGGATTGTTTTGTATACTGAAGAAGATAACCTGTTTAAAAGAAAAGATAGCCTGGGTGAAGGCTAGGGATAATGTGTGGGTTAAGGATATTATGGAGCTTTTAGGTGTTCTGAATTTTGCATGTCAGGCTGTTCACCTGGGTCGTACTTTTTGTAGGTCTGTGGCTTTTTTGCTGAAAGGCGGGAAAAGCAAGCACCATTTGGTAGGGCTACACAAGTTGACATGAGATGATTAATTCTTTGGTTATCATTTTTCAAGCAGTATAATGGAGTTTTCTTTTGGCAGTCAGAGTGGTTTGGTTAATGGGAGTTGCAGTCATTTACAGATGCAGCAGGGGGTATTGCTATGGAACCGTTTTTTTGGGGTGAGTGGTTTGCAGTTCCATGGCTGTCTGAGTGGAAGGATGATTTGAAGAAGAATGTTGCCTTTTTAGAGTTAATGCCAATTTGCGCTTCATCTGTGGTTTAGCAGGAGTGATTGAGGGGAAGGAGGGTTATCTTTAATTTGGACAATAGTGCAGTGGTTTTGGTTTTACAGGTGAAGACAGATAAGTCTAAATGGTTACTGTTCATTACGCGTAAGTTAGTTTTACAGAGTTTGCTGACTAACTTTTCTTTTACAGGTATGCATGTGCTCTGAGCTAGGAATGTGACTGCTGACAGTTTGTCTCGTCTTCAATTTTTCAGGTTTTGGCAGTTAGCTCTGATGGCAGTGAAGGAACCTGAGGCAGTACCAAATTAGGTGTGGGGGATTGGGTTTCATTGACCAGGAGGCTGTTGGAACAGTCCTGGTCAGCATCTACCCGGGGGGGGGGGGGGGGCATATGGTAGAGCATTGTGTGAATTTGATAGATTTATTTTACAGCTGCCTGAGGAGGAGGGAGTCTGGTTGTAAGAATTATTGCTGCAATATTTAGCTTGGGCTCGTATACAGGGTAGGGCAGTGCAGTCGGTTAAGGTGCACTTGACTACAATCAGTATATTTGCTTGTGTGCCAAGGTTGCATGATTTCACTAAATTCTGGACCGTTGGGCATATTTTGAAAGGATGGGGTAGAGTGGATAGCTTGAATAAGGATAAGCATTGGCCAGTGACAAGCCAAGTCTTGAAGGTTTTATTATGGGGCCTAGCTTTGGTGAGTAGGGATTCAGTTGATTATGTTTTATTGGTGACATTGAGCTTATGGATGTATTTTGGGACCTTTAGAGTATCTGAGTTGCTGGGAAGGATCATTGGTCTGTGAGAATGCCATGATACTGCCTGGGGCAGTACACATTTGCTTGCAGAAATCTAAAACGGATCAGGTAGGAATAGTTTGGGGGGAAGATAGGTGTGAGCAGATGTGTCCAGTGATCTGGACTAGGAAATTCATAGCATCTCATAAGGAGAGATTTCCTATCTAGGGGGAGGTTGATAATGAGAGGTCAGTTGATAAAGGTAATGAGAAGGGTGCACCACTGTATGGGTTTTGTGGGTGAGAGGTTTTCAACCCATTCTTTTTGGATGGGTAGAGCTTCAGATTTAGCAAAAGAAGGGAGTTTGATTGAGGGCATTAACAGGGTGGACTACTGGTCTTCTAATGCCTTTTTGTCTTATATTAGATAGTGAATATTGAAATTGGTCATTTTTTTTAGGTAATGAGATTGTCATCCTAGGCCACTTGTATGTTTATTGGGCAGCAAGGAGGTCTGTAATTAGGACTAATGGTTCGGATATTGGTTTGCATTGGTTAGGGCAGACAATCAGATTGCACAGTGTTAGAGGCCTCAGGTGGAAATGGTTTATGCAGGTGTTTGCAGCTATTCAATCTCAGGTGGGGCTTCCTCAGGTTTTGTTGGTACATTTGGCAGGAAAAGACTTGGGTTTAATTCCAAAGAGGCAACTGGTGTATCAGATAATGGAGGATTTTGCTGCTTTAAAGAAGTCGTATCTGAGTATGTGTATTGTGTGGTCCGAGATAATATTCCCATCTGTTTTGGAGGCATGATAATAGTTTTATGGAAACAGAGCAGGCACTGCAATTTATTAACTTTAGATTGGCACGGCAGCTGGGCACAGTGGACATTTAGATGATAGAACACAAGGAGTTTGATGACAGGGATCCTATGTGGTTCAGAGAGGATAGGGTGCACCTGAATGAGTTTGGATTATATTTGTTTAATTTGAACTTAGGTTTATTTTTGGATGATTTGGTGAAAAGCTTGTATTATGTGAGAGGGTACAGTCTGGGGCAGGCTTGTCCCACTTCTGTTCCCCCTCTGGTGTTTGTTTTGGTGTAAGGAAGTTTGGGGGTGAAGTGAGTGGTTGTACACTGCTTCTCCCTGTGGTGTTTAGACAGATGTAAGGATTTTGGGTTGAGAGTGAATGACTGGACGTTGCTTGATGTTTAAGAATAAGTGAGCAGGAGAGCATGCTGCTTATTCTGTACGGTAAATGGAGGTACGCTGCCCTGATATATGGTTAAAGGATGTTTTGTTGTGATTAACAAACAAATTGAAATAATGCAATAAAGAATAAAATTATGATGCAATAAGTTATGTTGCTCATGGATTCAATGAAAGATCATCAAATGGCCATGTTGGTGTATTGACGCTTTATTGAAGTGGAATTTGACAAAGTTATTTGCTTGTATAAGGAAAAAGAGCAATTGTATTTTTGTCAATAATGTCAACGTGCTCACAATAAGTCACTATCTAGTTAACACTGTCAGCTATGCATTCTGTTCTAAAGTGTGATTTGTTGCTGTGCTTTATTTTCAAACTTAATGAAAAAATAACATTTTTTTATAAATAAATCAACTTGAGATAGTAAATAAGTTTATGAGATGCAATCATATAAATGGCATATTAGGAATTTGGGCACAAATATTAGAAAAAAAATGGTAGAGTCAGGGAGAAACATTTGATTTTTTTTAATAGAGGTTTACGACATTTCCAGATATCAACAATTTGGGGTTAAATTTTCAGAGTATTCATCTTAGAATCACACTGTAAAACATGCCAGTGCCTTTGTGTGGTTGATTTCAAAATGTGCTTTTGCAATTATTGTGCACGGTCAGCTTCTAGAACTAAAATGCACAATGGGTCTAGCATCATTTGAAAGATGCAAATGTATAGATAGCATACTGAAATTTGTGCCTAGAATGTTGTTAGGCCATTTTAAAGGGTTAATGCTGAGTTAGGCCATTTTAAATGTTTAACTCCTACTTAGCATAAGAAGTAATGTCCCAGGTGAAAAAAAAATGTGTGATTTCAACAGGGGGTGATGAAAAGGAATAGTTGAATGAAGACATTATAGTATAGTGAAATGCTTTGATATTCTTTTTTGTACAGTTGTGATTTTTAATTAACCAAATACTTTCTTATTGTTGTAATTAGAAGCAGACAACACTAGCACAAGGCTCTTATAATCATCTCACATTATCTATTTGTCAAACAGAACTCGTTACTTTGTTAAAGAAGATGTTTTAAATGTACTAAAATGGAACAAAGAATTACAAATGACAAAACTGACTGTGTGTGTTACAGCAACAATTGAAAGGGAAAAGGAAAAACACTGAAGCACATTCCTTAGTAGAAATGTATGGAAAAGGTCTGATGATTGTTCTAGGAAAAGATCTGGGGTAATACTTCAGAACTACTTTATATAATTGAGGAGGTGTAAGACATTTCTTGCAACACATACTGAAAACAAAGGTGCTAATTTATAATTATTATGCGGAGGCTTGTAGTTTCAAACTATTACTGAGGTAACTTCTGTTAAATATAATGAGAATTTAGAGATCATGTAGTGCTTCCCCAGAAGGGTTTCTTCTCCAGACAAATCATCATTTAGGTAAATAAATTGATTGTTATAGTGATTTTTCCATGAAGATAGTTATTATTTTGCTGCTCATAATTTGAAGTCTGTAGTTTCAGTTACTCGGTGACTGTAAGCATTTTACTGGGTGTGTCATTGAGTTGTTTTATAACAAACATAGTGGACACTGCTGCACAGGAAAGACTGGATAATATCACCTTGGTGATGGTGGCAGAGATGTCATTGGTGTCAGCTTTGGAGGACTTGTAAAGATAACTAGTAAATTGGTGGAGTTTGTAATGACTTTGGACAAGAATGAAGTCAAAGAAGTACTAATATTACAATATGATGATGTAATGAGAGTCTTCATGGACATAGAGAAGACTGATTACCAGTACTTTGATTTAATCAAAAAAGCATTATTTGCCAAATCTAGTGTTACCTCAGAAATATAAGCTGGACATTTTCTCAATGTAAAGCAGTAAGATGACAGTTATTTAAGTTAAAGCATATATGTAATTTATGTTAGCTCCTGAGGGTCAATATAATAAAAATAAAATAATAATAGTGATTGCAGTTAGGAATTAGCCCACTTATTTAAAAAGATAGGTATGTCAAACTGATTCTAAAGACTGAAAGCTTTGTTGTGCTTGCAAAAAGACTGTTACACTATAAAAGTATCTGTAGAACTGATCAGTCTAAAGTTGTAATAAAACCTGTTAAATGCTGAAAACAAGCAAAAACTATCACTTAAAATGTACTCCTTTAAATGTGAAAAATGGTCAAAAGGCTACATTTTATACTTGTGACAATACTGTTACATCTATGAAAACTACAACATCTGAAAGGCATGCTGGTAATGATGTCATGTCTCTAGAATATGATGTTATCTGCCAGAATGGTTGAGACTTCATTCTGTTATGATAGAATTGCCAAGTTAATTAAATATAGTAGTCTTAATTATGGGAGATGTGGCTAGCTCCATAACAAGATGGGCGCTTAAACTGCTTTATCTTACATGCCTTGGGTGTTTCTGTTAAATTTCTGCTAATCAAGGTTGCTCCTATTAGTGGACTACAGCCATGAGTTTGTTGGCTGAAGCAGTAGTTCTGCAGGACAATCTATAGGATTGAGTTAAACAAGATCCAGTTGAGGATTGTCTGTTGCTGTTATTCGAGCATCTCATGCTCATAGGAACCAAGCTGAAGACCTACCACAATGATCAGCAGTTGTTAGTTAATAAATTAGAAGAGGAATTGGCAGTACTAAATAAAACTGTAAAATAGCTGCAAGAAGAAATGACATTAACCAAGACTCACTGTAAGAAACTCAAAATGAAGTGATGACTCAGGTAAATACGATTGATAACCTAGAAAATAGGTCTCATTGGTTTACTTAGTAGCATATCAGACAAGGAACTAAGGTCATTCTTTGAATATTTACTAAATAAAGTGATCCCAGTGCCCTTGTATTTGGTGAAATCTACAGAAAAACTACTCAGAGTAGGTGTTCAAAAGAAAAATCTACTATCGTCATGTCAAATGTTGACTGTTTTCAATTCTTTGTGAATTAGAGACTGGTTGTTATAGTTTAATCATGGAGTTAAGGGGGTAAGATGGAAGTCAAACCTATTATATTTCTTGGTTGACTTTTCACAGAGACTATATAGGTTATGCCAGTCAATGTTTTTTATCAAAAAAGACCTTAAGTCTTAGAGCTTTATGACAATGCTCTTTAATCCTACTATTTTAATAGCAGAGAAGGATCTATGAGGTTCTTACTACATGATAAGCAGGAAGCCCTTGACTTTCTCCAGAATGTTAAACCTCAGCTTGTTAGTATAAGGGAGGAGAGGCGGCAGGATATTGGTCTGAAAATGAAATGGTGTGTGATTTATCAAGGAAGAAGCATTAGCACACCCCTACTCTCTCAGCATAAATCAAAGCTACCTTGTAAGGTTGTAAGTAGGTGTATTTATGAACACATATATGATGTGATTCATTGTAAGGACACTAATGCACTTTATAGGCATTCCAAGGTATGTCCGATTAGTAAATATCTTTTTTTTATTTTAGAACAAGTGTCCCATGGTGGGCCATGGGAAGCTAAATTGGAATATAGATAGTTGTTTTGGCAACTGAGGTTGGACATTGAAAAACCCCCCAGGGTTGAATGATAGCATTAGCATTTCTAGTGTTTTGAAAATTAGGGTTACCAAGTTATAAGAGAATGTTCTATTGCTTTGTGGGTTAACTGTTTTTATACTCTTGAGGTGTGCAGTTCTTAATTTTAAGATTTTATTTCTCAAGTTTTTAATTTTAAACATACTACTTAGTAAATATAAATGTTGAATGTTCATCCAGTTTGTAAACTGAGCTCATCACATTACACCGATAGTTATTCTGAAGTGAGTATGTTCTGCTTATGACAATTGATTTTATGGTATGTTAATTATTTGAACGAATGGTTCTTTTAATAAAGAATCAATAAAGAACGTATCCGTCCCGAGTAAATGCTCTAAGTCAGCAACAAAAAAGTACTTCAATAAAAAACTTGTTATTAGAGCAAGGCAATGAAGGGATTCACCAAAAGTTCCGTCAACAATTAGCCCAACTAATGTACAAATATTCAGACGTAGTCCAAAGATAAAAGCAAGATATTTAATATAAAAGGCCGATGTGGCGCTGGCTAAAAGCTTATTCAGACCTTGATATAAACTGTAAACATCTGACACTACTTAAATACTTAAAAAACAAGCGCCAAAAGCAGACATCCAATCAAAACACAGAGGTTGTGAATATATCACATTATCAACAGCTAAAGCTGGAATACAGGTATTCCATGACTGCAAGTCATGCACATCATATAAAACAAATCAAAACATTGATACCTAAATAAAAATGTATATATGATGATACAATGTATAAATATATATATATATGCATACATGATAAAAGACATAACAGAATAACAATCAAAAACTGTAATATATATATATACCTACTCTATAAAAACAAATACAAAACTACCTAAACAAAAAATATATATATATGTATACCTAAAAATGAAATGTGCATGAATCTGTACCAGATAGGTCCATCTAACCGGGATCATGTAAAATAGTTCATCTATGAGATCTTAACCTCCTAAGCTTGAGGAGCGGACGTAGAGGGACCTTCCCATTGAGTCCTGGTAACTGGTCTGCCCTGAGCTTGATAATCCAGTGTGTTTATCTAGCCTCAGTATAATTCTCAATATCTCCTCTTCTAGGTGTTCTATGTATCTGTTCAAGTATCCTAAACTTGAAGTGATGTGAGGTGTGTTCGTGTATATGTTTAGCAAGTGCGTTGTGTAGATGGCCCTTCCTTATATTATAAACATGTTCACGTATCCTGTCCCTTAAGCAGCGGTTGGTTTTGCCAATATAAAATGCCGGACAGGATACGCATGTGGCCAAATAAACAACATCTCTGGACATACAATCACCAGATACCCGTATGGTGTACTCCCCTAGTCCAGTTGGGTGCATGAAACTAATGCCTGTGGAAATGTAAGAACAGAAATTGCACCTGTTACACGGGTTCATGTAATTCCCATGTCCTACTTGTTGGCTAACCACTGTCTTAGGATAGCACAAGATCTGTTTAAGATTTTTCTTGTTACGATAGACAAACCTAGGTCTATCTCCACTGATCTCCTTAATTTTTGGATCCACCGAGAGGACATGCAAATGTATAGATAGCATACTGAAATTTGTGCCTAGAATGTTGTTAGGCCATTTTAAAGGGTTAATGCTGAGTTAGGCCATTTTAAATGTTTAACTCCTACTTAGCATAAGAAGTAATGTCCCAGGTGAAAAAAAAATGTGTGATTTCAACAGGGGGTGATGAAAAGGAATAGTTGAATGAAGACATTATAGTATAGTGAAATGCTTTGGTATTCTTTTTTGTACAGTTGTGATTTTTAATTAACCAAATACTTTCTTATTGTTGTAATTAGAAGCAGACAACACTAGCACAAGGCTCTTATAATCATCTCACATTATCTATTTGTCAAACAGACCTCGTTACTTTGTTAAAGAAGATGTTTTAAATGTACTAAAATGGAACAAAGAATTACAAATGACAAAACTGACTGTGTGTGTTACAGCAACAATTGAAAGGGAAAAGGAAAAAAACTGAAGCACATTCCTTAGTAGAAATGTGTGGAAAAGGTCTGATGATTGTTCTAGGAAAAGATCTGGGGTAATACTTCAGAACTACTTTATATAATTGAGGAGGTGTAAGACATTTCTTGCAACACATACTGAAAACAAAGGTGCTAATTTACAATTATTATGCGGAGGCTTGTAGTTTCAAACTATTACTGAGGTAACTTCTGTTAAATATAATGAGAATTTAGAGATCATGTAGTGCTTCCCCAGAAGGGTTTCTTCTCCAGACAAATCATCATTTAGGTAAATAAATTGATTGTTATAGTGATTTTTCCATGAAGATAGTTATTATTTTGCTGCTCATAATTTGAAGTCTGTAGTTTCAGTTACTCGGTGACTGTAAGCATTTTACTGGGTGTGTCATTGAGTTGTTTTATAACAAACATAGTGGACACTGCTGCACAGGAAAGACTGGATAATATCACCTTGGTGATGGTGGCAGAGATGTCATTGGTGTCAGCTTTGGAGGACTTGTAAAGATAACTAGTAAATTGGTGGAGTTTGTAATGACTTTGGACAAGAATGAAGTCAAAGAAGTACTAATATTACAATATGATGATGTAATGAGAGTCTTCATGGACATAGAGAAGACTGATTACCAGTACTCTGATTTAATCAAAAAAGCATTATTTGCCAAATCTAGTGTTACCTCAGAAATATAAGCTGGACATTTTCTCAATGTAAAGCAGTAAGATGACAGTTATTTAAGTTAAAGCATATCTGTAATTTATGTTAGCTCCTGAGGGTCAATATAATAAAAATAAAATAATAATAGTGATTGCAGTTAGGAATTAGCCCACTTATTTAAAAAGATAGGTATGTGAAACTGATTCTAAAGAGTGAAAGCTTTGTTGTGCTTGTAAAAAGACTGTTACACTATAAAAGTATCTGTAGAACTGATAAGTCTAAAGTTGTAATAAAACCTGTTAAATGCTGAAAACAAGCAAAAACTATCACTTAAAATGTACTCCTTTAAATGTGAAAAATGGTCAAAAGGCTACATTTTATACTTGTGACAATACTGTTACATCTATGAAAACTACAACATCTGAAAGGCATGCTGGTAATGATGTCATGTCTCTAGAATATGATGTTATCTGCCAGAATGGTTGAGACCTCATTCTGTTATGATAGAATTGCCAAGTTAATTAAATATAGTAGTCTTAATTATGGGAGATGTGGCTAGCTCCATAACAAGATGGGCACTTAAACTGCTTTATCTTACATGCCTTGGGTGTTTCTGTTAAATTTCTGCTAATCAAGGTTGCTCCTATTAGTGGACTACAGCCATGAGTTTGTTGGCTGAAGCAGTAGTTCTGCAGGACAATCTATAGGATTGAGTTAAACAAGATCCAGTTGAGGATTGTCTGTTGCTGTTATTCGAGCATCTCATGCTCATAGGAACCAAGCTGAAGACCTACCACAATGATCAGCAGTTGTTAGTTAATAAATTAGAAGAGGAATTGGCAGTACTAAATAAAACTGTAAAATAGCTGCAAGAAGAAATGACATTAACCAAGACTCACTGTAAGAAACTCAAAAATGAAGTGATGACTCAGGTAAATACGATTGATAACCTAGAAAATAGGTCTCATTGGTTTACTTAGTAGCATATCAGACAAGGAACTAAGGTCATTCTTTGAATATTTACTAAATAAAGTGATCCTAGTGCCCTTGTATTTGGTGAAATCTACAGAAAAACTACTCAGAGTAGGTGTTCAAAAGAAAAATCTACTATCGTCATGTCAAATGTTGACTGTCTTCAATTCTTTGTGAATTAGAGACTGGTTGTTATAGTTTAATCATGGAGTTAAGGGGGTAAGATGGAAGTCAAACCTATTATATTTCTTGGTTGACTTTTCACAGAGTCTATATAGGTTATGCCAGTCAATGTTTTTTATCAAAAAAGACCTTAAGTCTTAGAGCTTTATGACAATGCTCTTTAATCCTATTTTAATAGCAGAGAAGGATTTATGAGGTTCTTACTACATGATAAGCAGGAAGCCCTTGACTTTCTCCAGAATGTTAAACCTCAGCTTGTTAGTATAAGGGAGGAGAGGCGGCAGGATATTGGTCTGAAAAAGAAATGGTGTGTGATTTATCAAGGAAGAAGCATTAGCACACCCCTACTCTCTCAGCATAAATCAAAGCTACCTTGTAAGGTTGTAAGTAGGTGTATTTATGAACACATATATGATGTGATTCATTGTAAGGACACTAATGCACTTTATAGGCATTCCAAGGTATGTCCGATTAGTAAATATCTTTTTTTTATTTTAGAACAAGTGTCCCATGGTGGGCCATGGGAAGCTAAATTGGAATATAGATAGTTGTTTTGGCAACTGAGGTTGGACATTGAAAAACCCCCCAGGGTTGAATGATAGCATTAGCATTTCTAGTGTTTTGAAAATTAGGGCTACCAAGTTATAAGAGAATGTTCTATTGCTTTGTGGGTTAACTGTTTTTATACTCTTGAGGTGTGCAGTTCTTAATTTTAAGATTTTATTTCTCAAGTTTTTAATTTTAAACATACTACTTTGTAAATATAAATGTTGAATGTTCATCCAGTTTGTAAACTGAGCTCATCACATTACACCGATAGTTATTCTGAAGTGAGTATGTTCTGCTTATGACAATTGATTTTATGGTATGTTAATTATTTGAATGAATGGTTCTTTTGATTGGTTAAATGGTATTATAAATGGATTGGTTGCTTTCACTTGTTTGTTCTGAAGAAGTCTGAAATTATAGAGATTAAAGCACTTAACTGGTTAATCTGTTTTAACTTGTGTTTAATAACGTTGGTTTTCTCTTGCTCTGTTGTGCAGTTGCCGTTCTTTGGATGTTTTCTTAAAGAATTCTTGGATATTTGGCAGATTTTTGCTCGTAACATTAATTTTAGTCTGTTATTAGGAGATTTTATTGTGATGTTGAATAAATAACTAGACCAACTTTATCAAAGAAAGGAACCTCAAGTTAAATTCAAGGAGGTAATTAAAATTTGAATGATGAGATAATATTGGCTGGATAAATGGAGAGAACTCCATGCAGAGTCCCTACCTTCTCCAGAAATCTTGCTTAGTATGGGAGTATGATTGATCTGGTACTTATTCTAGAATGTTATAAGGGAATTTGTTCAACTAATATACTAGAGATTAGCCTCTCTGATCATGAGCTTATTACAGTGATAATGGCACTTGATGATGTAACTCCCAGTTTTAGAAATAGGAGTCTGGCACATTTTTAATGGTACTCCAATAAGGATAAAGAGAATTTGAGGTTTATAATATTGGATGCATTACATGAGAATACCCAAAAATATACAACTATTTAATATATGGTTTAGAGAGAAGGATTTAAATCAACCGTGAGGGAATATATAATGGATTTAGAGGGGTAGAAAGAAGGAAAAATGCTGATCTCCTAGTACAAAAGACATGGATTCTAAAACAAGTACAATATCAGGTAGTTAAGGTAGAAGGAAAACCAGAACTTAGGTTCAAGAATTGGCTTTATCAGTGGGAATCAGTTTTTTGAGTCTTTGAAAATAGAACTTGAACTATAGCTCAAAGGTCATTTTTGGTGTTTGTATAGGAAAGGTGATCTTAAATGTATCTCTTATTTTTTAAAGAGTACTGTGCTCAGTCTGTTATACCTAGGGTTAAAAGCAACATGGGTGAGATAACTACACAAGATGGCAGACTTAGGCTACTTTAAGTAGTTCATATACTAATAGTCCCTGAGAATGTTGGTAGTATTGGGCAGCAGAAAGGATGTAAAAATTCTGCCAGAAAAAAAGGATATTCTATTTTTTTCTTTCTTATTTTGGGGCATTCATTGCCATTTCAGGAATCAAATGACACAAAGCTCCAGGGCGGGAAAGATTTTTTTTTCCATCTAAATTTTATAAATGGGGTGGTTTACCTTCATAATGTTGGCAGACACATCGTCAAAACAACTACCACTAACTCCGAACTGTGACATTTCAAGACTACTAATGCCAATATTCCGAATCACAAAATCTCACCCCCTTTTTGACCCATTGTAGCACTTATTTCAGGTATGGAGTGCTCAGAAATGTTGGCGTTCACTGTTTTGTTCAACTTTCTGACATGTCGGTGGTACAGAATTTGTGGAAACAGTTCGACCATGTGCAAGTAGGGGGATGTGCCTGCCGACATTATGAAGGCAAACCAAACTGGATAGAGAAGAACGAGCATGGGGTTTAACTAAGGGATTCAACTGTGAAGAAATTAATCAACAGTTGAATCCAGATTGTAATCAAGCCATCTTAACAGTTACTCCAAAGCTAAATCAAAGAATTTCCCATTGGTTTGACTTTAGGCCCATATCTCTTATTAATGCTAACCAAAAAGAATGTTTGCAAAGATCTTAGCAGCTAAGTTGGAAGCCTTACTACCACAATTAATTCAGAAAGACCAGAATGAGCTTACAAAATGAAGATAAGCGGCTGATAATTGATGGCAGCTCATTGCCTTCCTCCTTTCTTATGAGAAGAGTCATAGCACAGTAGGGATGTTACTATTTGATATCAAGAACGCTTTTGACTCTGTAATGTGTGTGACTTTTTTTTCAGGTCCTCCAACAGAGAGAGTGCAGGGCCCAGTTCATATGTTAGGTTAAAAGATAACACTCTTTTCATCCTTCAGAGTTTGGATTAATGGGGGATTGTTTAATCCTGGCAATATTAATAGAGATCCTAGACAGAGATGCTAACTCTCTCTCCAACTTTATTTCTTTTAGTTATGGAAGAGTTGTTTATAGAATAAGAAGTGTGTTGGATGTTTAAAGTACTGTAGATGTTCTGACCAGCATCTTCTTCATGTTTGTGGATGTCTACTTTTGATTACAAATATTCCTGAGTAATAGGTAGAGGTATGGATATTTTTATGATTTTAGTAGGATATCAGCTTTACAGTTTCAATCTTGCAAAATCATCTATATGGAAGGGGGGAGGAGGAGCATATGGGGATATGTGCAGCTTCTCTGTACCAGTAGTGTGAGAAGTCACTTACTTGGGATTAAATTTGAGATACTGTCTATCTAATACAATAGATGTGGATTAATAGCAGTTAGTCACCAAAGTGTGGAGTCTCTTACTGAAGATGACAAAACTAGACTCCATATTAGGGAAGGCCAGAGCTGTACAAGTTATGATTCTGCCATATATTCTCTATATAATTAGAAATATCCCCCTACCCTGGTCTACCTCTACTTCAAGCTTATTCAAAGTAACATGGATGATGTTATTTTTGTGTGATAAGGGACGGAGGAGATTTCAAGTCTCTCTGATATGTGTCCCTTGTTTCTATGTTAGGCTGAGAATACCCCACTTATTGAGGTACTCACTTGGCTTTCAGTTGAACCATACTATACTCCACCTGGAAAAATGTGTATGTGGATGCTCTACTGGTAGGACATACTCTTAAAAATAACACCTAGAATTACCTTGGGAATTGATTAGGCAAGTTTCTATAGAAGGAATGAGGCTTGAAAATTTAGTTTTGATCTGAGGACATTTAAGTTATTAACTCTATTATCAACAGATATACAGGTGCATGGGAGCATAAGGGGACAACTAGGTAGCCTCATGTCTTAGCTTCCCCAGCAGAGTCAATTTGGAAGAGTTTATAGAATTTAAGCATGGAAGCTGTCCCACCTAAGACTGAACTGTTTACCTATTGGCAACTATAAAAATATGGATCAAACAAATCTATTCTCCATACAGAGAGGCCCCATGATTCAGGAATGGCTGTTTTTTGTGCAGGAACAGTGCAGGAGATCCTGCACGGAAAATGGCCGCTGAATGATCCAGAAAAGTGCCATTTTCACGTGCACGAGTGGCCCTACACTGTTCCTGCATGGAAATCTGTGCGGGATGCAAATCACCTCATTTGCTGGTAAAAAACATGCAAATGAGGTGATTCTGTGATCCACAAAGCTGGCCGGACTCTGTGCAGGAACAGTGTCAGAGCAGAAATGTATTCAGTTAATAACTGAATACATTCCTGCCTCTGAGCAAACAGAGGCAGGACAGCTCGTGGAAAGCATGTATTACAGTCAAACACACATGCCAATGGCCAAATATAAGGCCGCTGGCATTAATAAATGTTTATTTTTTTTTTTAAATTAAACTTCTTTTTTTTGGTCAATCACAGCCATTTAAGCTTAGGGAGTGGTGCAAAAATGCTATTGTGCCGAAAATAAAAAAAAAAATGAGAAAAGTCAATTTTAAGATAATTCTGTATTTTGCCATTATAATCAAGGGCATGCAGAATGTAAACAATAAAAGGGAGCACTAGTTGTCAAGGGGAAAGGGTCAAAGTGCAGTAACTAAGGACGTACACACTGGGGTATGCAAATGAGGGGAGTTATACTGAATCACAGATTTCCTCAAAGTGTCGGCTTGTACCTAACCATGTAGGTGCAGCAATACAACAGTGCAAGTATAAGAGCTGAATGACTTCATAAGGGTGTGTGTCATGCTTTTTGTAAGCTCATTGGAAATGTGTGGCCCATGTTTGCCCTTAGCTAAACACAGCTAAGGAAGAGGGTGTGTCTGAGGCTGTATTGTCTTATTTCATGAAATGCAGAGCGCGTTCACATCCAGGGAGGGCCATTTCTGCTTAAAAGTCCTTATATTAGCAAAACGGGTGTGCGCAGTGTGCAGTGGGACAAAAAAAAAAAAAAACAGAGGAAATAGCAGAACTGTTTACTTTCAAGCACCGGGTATGTGTGGCACACCTCATGGCTGAAATAAGGAGGAAGTGGGAAGGGGAAACAGCAGTAGGAAGGCAATCAAGGAGAACTAGCATAGCTGGCAGGTGGAACGTATCGGAATTAGCCAATTACACATGCAGCAGCCCAGCACACTAATATAAACTATGCAAACACCCTACAGACTGTTTTTTCCCACAAACTCTACACCAGGTAAACCAAACGAATGAGCTGTAGAAAGCACAAGTCCAAGGCTGACAATAAAAAATGTAAATTTAATGAAGTAAGCACACGCTTTTGGAGAACTCAATGGTGCTCCTTCCTCAGACAAAAAAATTTTACATCTCTGAATAACAACCACATTTTTATACAATCAATTATGCTAATTAAGTGTGTTCAAACTAACAAATCAGACAGACCCATAAGGGGGTGTGTTCCTATTACTAGCACCAGCAAACAGAGAACTTTCGTCCTAAAAGGTGCAAGTATAATAAACTAAAATCCTACTGCACCATAATTAAAAACCAACACAAAAAAGATTATTATAATCTTAAATAATCGTCAATCCAATTAACTTCTCATTAAACCTGTAAGCTTAAAACCATAAAAACGATAAAAACATATGTTCAACCTACCCATATTATCTTTTTAAAGACAAATTCTTTAAGATACAACTGATAGACACATGGTCATTCAGACCTGGGTACACATAGGCGGCTGTGCGAATCTGCCAGAAAAGTTCACAGATTTCCAAAAGATTTTGCCAAGGACCACCTCTAATGTCACAATCAACCTTATTCACGACTGTAAACATGAAAAAATGATCAGGGCAATAACCAATATGTCTAGCAAGGGCGTTGTTATGATCGCCTCTAGCTATGGCATATATGTGCTCATAGATGTGCTGCTTGATTTTCCTTTCAGTTTTACCGATATAAAATGCGTTGCATCTTTGACAGCTAGCCGCATAAACAACGCCCCTGGTCTCACAATGAAATTTGCCATTAATTTTATAGACCTGGTCTCTCAGCCTAATCTTAGCATCTATGCACACATGTTTACACTGCTTGCATGACCCACACTTTGTCATGCCTACCTTGTGAACACTCATCATTTTTGGTTTAACCTCTAACAATGATTTCAAATTTTGCCCTCTCCTAAAGGTAACTTTAGGGCTGTCACCAAACTTGTTAAGTAAATAAGGGTCTTCAATAAGCAAGGACCAATTCTTATTTAGCACTTTGGAAATAGCTAAATGGTCTAAACTAAAGGTACACAAAAATCTAGTAGCAAAAGGGGCTGTTTGGTTCTTAAGTGAAACACTGTTCTCTATGTTGTCAGCATGTGAGGCATGTCTAACCATAGACAAAATTTGTTTATAAAAACCTAAACTCCTTTTTTATTTTTATTTATTTTATTTTACATTTGTTAACCGGGCTAGTCTAACTGGATATATTTCCATTTTCAGCAGAGGCCCGGGGAGAAAAGCTCCACATAGACATAGTAACTATTACATAAGATGCAATAAAGAGCAGCATGAAAATATACAGTATCAGGTAAATATAATAGAAAAAACAAACTTATTGTATTCAGAATTAACAGTTGTACAACAAATGTAGTCAACATTCTTGTCAGAAAAAAAAAAAAAAACAAGCATAACTTATTTAGCATTATCTAACATCTTAAGAAAGAGAAAAGGACATTTAAAGACAACTATGTAAGTAGATTAGTTATTTTTGCCAGTTATTGGTGACTTCTGATTTTATGTCAAGAACAAGGCCTGAAGGATAGCCTCTATTAATAAACATGCCAGTTAAACGCTCACATTCAACTAAGAAATCTTCGTGGTCTGAAACCATCCTAGCGGCCCTAACCATCTGCCCTTTTATGACCACTCTTTTCTGATGTTTGGGATGGCTACTAGTGTAGTAAAGGAACGCATTAGAAATAGTGGGTTTCCTGTAAATGTCACTCCTAAGGCTTTGATTTACGTAATCATTGGTCAACAAAATGTCTAGGAAACTAATACGATTTTCCTGTAGATTGTAAGTAAATTCTAAAAAACTGGTCATGTTAGACATCCTTTCTATAAAGGAAGGAACCAAAGAGGGATCCGCCTTCCACAATATGAACATGTCGTCCTGGTACCTAGTGTACCAGGTGACACAATCATTGAATACAATGTCAAAAAAAAAAGGAATGTCTTTTCCCAGTATGCCAACACACAGTTGGCAAAACTGCCCCCACATGGTGAACCCATTGCTACACCAGAACGCTGGAGGTAAATATTACCTTCAAACAGCATAAAGTTAGAACTCAAAACAATTTCTAGTAGAGTTTCAACCAAGTAAACATTGTCGTCACTGACCTTTTTGTTCCTAAGAAATTCACTTACCCACTGTGTGCCAAGCTGTTAAGGAATAACGGTGTACAGGTCTTTAATGTCAATAGTTAGAAACCACCACACGCTACTAAAAGGGATAGTCCCTATGTCATGCAAGAAACCCCACGAATCTTTACAAATTTGCGACTCGAGTTCTAACAGTGGTTTCAAAATGTTGTCAACTAATTTGGCAGACGCATAGGTAATAGACCCATGGCCATCAACAATCGGGCAGAAAGGTGGGTCTCTAGTGGATTTGTGAATCTTAGGAATACCAAACAAGACGGGGAGCTTAGGGGCCACCACTGTCAAGAAATGGTAATGGTCAATGTCAATGACCCTTTCCAAAAATAGATCTTCAATAATGCCCCTTATCCTAGAGTAAGCTTGATTCACTTCGTTGATAGTAACTAAAGTGTAGAATTCCTTGTCTAACATGTTAAATATTTTGTCAACATATAAGTATTGGTCCATAAAGATGAGACCACCCCCCTTGTCAGGCTTCATGACTCTAATGTGAGAGCGCAGCAATGTTGACATAAAATCACGCTCAAGTTTAGTAATGTTTAACTTGTGTTTGTGTGAATGTAGGTTGCTCTTAGCTAAAGCCCTAAAATCGAGCTCGCACATTTTCTCAAAACTCCATAGAGCCTCTTGCAGGGGGGGTTTAAAAACACTAGGAATTCTAAGGTTACTATCAGTACAGCTTACAAAATTTTTGTCTTGCATTAAAATATTTAAGTTAAGTTTCCTTCTACACCCTACACCACCAATGTACACAGACGGGAGATTTTTAACTGGCAAAAATAACTAAATATGTTAGAGGCTGGTGCTGCTTTACTCCATCAATATGTGCTAAAGAATGAGGGTGGTGAGGAGGAGAATGCTGACAACCAACCCACAGTGAGGAGGAGGAGAAGAGTGTACAGACCCAGGATAACCTACCAGGGCCTACATGAGCTGGAGATATAGAGTGCTATAGGGTGGACAGGGACATTCTACAGCAAATCGTTGAGCTGTGCCGGCCAAGCCTTACACAAAGAACCAATACAGGGGAACCCATCCCAATGGATACCAAGGTATGTCTAGGCTTAAGAATCCTAGCCACAGGTACCTTCCAAAGACCAACTGGGGATATCATGGGGGACTCAGGCATCAGCATCCAGGGTACTCCACCAGTTCCTGGATGCCATGACACAACATGCCAATGAGCACATATATTTCGCCACGGCTCGTGAGGCGCTGACCACACATATGCATCTCCTCCACTGTATAGCAAAATACCCAGAAGTAGTTGGTGCTATAGACTTTTACACACATCCACATCAAAGCACCACCTGGTGAGTGAGGCAGGATCTACATAAAACACAAGGGCTTCCCCTCCATCAACTGCCAGGTCATGTGTGATGCTCAAAGCATTATCATGAATGTGTGTGCTGGCAGCTCTGGAAGCTATCATGACTCCCACATCTGGCATTGCTCACAGCTGTATCAGGCATTTTCCAGGGGAGGACATCCCATATGGCCATCTAGTGGAAGATGCTGGCTATGCACTGGAGCCATGGCTGATGACACCTATCAGAAATGTACAAGAACACCATAATGAGGCATACACACAAACCAGGGTCATTGTAGAGCATGTGTTTGGGATGCTCAAGTCACGATTCCACTGCCTTGACATATCCAGTGGAGCCTTGCAGTACGCTCCAGCTACAAGTACACAAATATTCATTGTATGTCCCATGCTACACAATATGATCCTGCAGAAATAGCTGCAGCAGGAACAGCATGGGGCAGGGCCACATTGTCCTCCACCATTGCCAAGGCCAGTACAGGCACAGAGGAATTCAGAGGAGGAACATCCTGAGCCTGCTCCTGTAGGCAGAAGGAGGCATGCACATTATGCCCAGGCGTCGGCAAAGAGGCAACACATAGCACGCACACTAAAACTGTAGGGACCCAGGGACTGATACTTCTCTCTGACTTGCACAGACAGTAAAAGGGATGCCAAACCTGACACTACCTGAGCTTTACCATGTACAGGGAGTGTACTATGTGCATCCAACATAGTCAGCCCTCCAGCACTGCTCTCAATACTGGCCCAACAACAAGGTAAGTCACTCTTCCTATCAATTACTGAATGGAGTAGTATGTTCTCATACTTGTATGTATGATATGGATGCAAGCATGCAAGGGAATAGGGTGGCAGAATGGGATAGCAGCAGATAGCTATATGGGACAGCAGGGAATTCATAACAAATACTGATATTAACATACTAGGCAGCACTACACAAGGTGACAACCCCCACCGCAGTACATGTGATGGCCCAAAGAACTGTGGGTGTCAATAGGTCACACACATGGATGTCAATGAGGGTCACATATCCACCACCAACCTCACCCAGCAGGACAGGTGTAGATGACAAAAGGGTGGGCTAAGACCCCCAAATAATGGCAATTGTGAACAGCCCCCCCACGAGACCTACACAGACATACTACAGCAGTTGCATTTCAGTTCTGAAGAGTAAGAAGTCTGTAACTGAAATATATGCTATTAAGATTTAACATGTGCACTCTACTGATATGCCTCCTGTCTGCATGATAGGTCACAATACAATATGAAATGGAAGCCAACAGAGTAACCAAAATACTAGTACAGTCATTTCAAATGTTAAAGTCTGCAGGTGTGCACCCCCCCAATCCCATGTAGAAATGCAGTAACAGATGGCCTGCAGCACTCTCAAATGGCCTACAGTCCTCTGGCAAAGCTCATGCTTCACCCCTAGTACCAATGTATGGAATGTCAGGGGGTCCCAACTAACAACCTAACAGTAAACAGAAAACAAATGCAAGGCCATGTTGACAAATGTCAGTAGCATGCCTCCCCATGTCCTACTGCAAGGACTGTGGATCATGCCATAAATACTACTGGGATAAAGGCACAACTATAGCGATACCTCTGAGATATTGCTTACATAATGTTAGGTGGAGGAGAGAATAACAGGGGGGTGTAGAAGCATGGATTCCATGAAGTGTGTGAAGTCTGAAACTCTGTCTGCCCATACTACTCCCGACTGCAAACCTATGAATGAATAGCCACAAAACTGCTTGTAAACCACAATGTGAAGGTAAACTGACCAGATATATGAGTCCTGCCTCTGGATAACCTGGGTGTATCTGTACAGCTGAGAGGTATGGCCCCAGCAGGATATGGCCATTCCATGAAGTTGAGAAAAGCACAAGGAGGGGAACCCCAGCCAGCATACTAACAAGGTGCTGGACCATGTACAAAGAACTAGCAGTCTATTGTCTGTAGCTATCCCTCCACAATGGCAGGTGTGTGCCAGAATGTGTAGTCTATATACCTCAGAATATTGGTCTCAGCTTCATTCATCTTATATTTCCCGGTAAATAACTGTGAGCAAAGAATGATAACTGTCAGTAGTTGATGACATGACACATCACAGTGTAAAACTGTACATATGTCAGAATATCTATGCTACAACCAAACATGCCACACAAGCAGCACAAACAGCAATAGTTACAGTATCCCCTGTATATTAAGCCCATCGTGTCTCCATATTGGCAACCTATGTACAGATGTCCTGCAGAAACAGTTTGCTAGGTGTAGCTGTAGCACACAAAACCCTGAACTGGAGTCCAACCCTTCCTGGAATGGATGCACATACTCAATATAAAAGTTCATACTGGGCATGCTCCTACACTTAGAGAAATGAAGTCCATGTCTCATAACACAGTGGACTACATTTATCACTTATTCGCAGTTGTCTGTGCACTCACCAAATTGTACACCATTGATACTTCACACACACACACACACACACACACACACACACACACACACACACACACACACACATTGGATAGGAATACACACACATATTTAAGGCAAACTAATATAATATAGGTTCATAGGTTCATAGGTTCATAGGTTCATACTAGGCTATCTGCCCAAGGGCATTTATAAGCCTAGCCCATAGTTATGTGGCTTTCGCCACCCCTTTAGTTTGAATAAAAACTATGCCTATCATTTTGCTGTGCATCTGTCAAGCAGTGACACTGAAGTAATCCCTGGGGTATATCTGCAATCTCCCATCCATTGGTCAAGATTCCTCTTGAACAAGGCCAGAGAGGTGCTCTGCCTCACATGTACCGGGATTTTGTTCCACAGCATAGGGAGTCTCTGGGTGATGAATCTGTCCCTCCAGCACGTTCTATTTATAACCGTGTCAAGGTTTAAGTCTCCCACCCTTGTGGTTCTGAGGGATCTAGATTTTTTGAGGTGATATGTCAAAAATACACACACAGAGATGTGGGGAAGAAAAAGACAGCGACAGAGAGAATCCCATTATGAGGCCTGTCCCACCCTCTGGCCTATATCACATGATGTGCTGATGTCATTCACTGCAGAAATACCCCTGATTAGCCCTCAGACCTATAGTGTCAGTGGTGCTTGTGATAGCTGTTTAACACTACAGTACAAATAGGTATCCATGTAGCAGTCCTGTGAAATGTAAAGTTGTGTGTGTGTGTGTGTGTGTGTGTGTGTGTGTGTGTGTGTGTGTGTGTGTGTGTGTGTGTGTGTGTGTGTGTGTGTTTGTTTCAAGATGAATGGGGTTGAGGCCATTCACACTCCCTAAATCTCTCGTACTCCTCCTTCAGCACTGCAGCTGATGTCACTCACCTTCAAAGATACCTTTGAACAGCTCCCCAGCATATAAGCTCCATTGTGCTTGTGATAACTGCGTAATACTATAGTGTCGCTAGTTAGGTAGGTGTTCCAATCCTAATCCTGGCATCAGTATAAATGTGAGTGTTTGCATGAAAGAGTGTGTGTATCCTTGTAGAGACCTGATTTTGTAGTCTTTCACACTTACAACACTTCCCTTATCCCTCCTTTAGCATTGCTGCTGATGTCACTCACCTTCAAAGATACCTCTGCACAGCTCTTCAACATGTAAACTCCATGGCATGTGTGATAAATGTGGAACAATGTAGTAGCAATAACTACATAGGTAAGGGTTTGAATCTCATCCCTGGCAAGTGTTTGTGTGTGTACATATGCATGTCTGTACCTCAAAAATTTTGGCCTCATTTACACCTATTACACATCTCAGTGCCTGACTTTAGCAGTCCTGCAGATATCATCCACCTTAGAAGTATCTGTTGCCAACTCTAAACTATGTAAGGTCAGTGGTGCATGTGGTAAATGCATAACATAATGGTCTGAAAAGATCGTTAGATAGTGGTTTGAGTGTCACCCATGACAAATGTGTGTGTAGGGTAAAATATTTTTTTTAATCTCTCATCCACTACATCACCCAATGCCAGTATTTACAAGGGCTGGTGATGTTCCTCTCCTTAGAATTACCTTGGGATAGCATCCATTCTATAAGCTCTGTGGCACGTGTGATAAATGTGGTATGCTGTAGTAGCAATACATAGCTAGATAGGGGTTTGAAACTCAGTACTGGCAAGTGTCTGTCATCAGTATCCTGTGTGGAGGTTGGTGTGATTGTGTAATAACAAGATCCATTGGGGTGTGGGTTTTGCTAAATTATTATGTTGAGGACCTAGTATATGTCACAATGTCCACATTACAAGGCCAACAGTTGTCAAACACCAGAGAGGTTGGTGTAGACAATCCACAGCCCTAAATGTGTCTCAGAGGCCACTCTCTACCCACGTATCATACAAAATCACACTTGGCTAAGCAACAATCACTATATTGGTAGTTCCCCTGCATATTTCCTCACAGATAGTACCCACGGTGTGATTGCAGTGGACTACATGCCTGTTGACCACAGCAGTGCCACTGACATCAAAGTACTTTGATGTGTTACATCTCCTGACTGCGTGTGTTATCCAGCAAGTAAAAGGACATAGCACCCTGTTCCATCCACTCAGTAGCCCAGTCAATGTGTACAGTAGCCCTTTTGCCATGTTCCCCAATGGATGCCTGGAACAACTGTGGAGTGTGCAAACATAACCCACAAAGGGAATACCATGCCTTACACACATCCCCTGTATGGACAGACACCACTAACTCCACTGAATACCCGTATCATACTGTCAATGTAGGTGCAATCACTACCTCAGTTACATAGCCGGATCTCACCAAATGAGGTCAGGAATGCTACATCAGAAGATACCAATCTGTCCACACGACATGCCCCAGAGACCTCAAGCACACTTCCACACATCAAAGAACATGCATGTGGGTCATGTGCACAACCCAGACACTGTCCATGTTATTCAAAAAATAGGTTTAGCACCAAAAGAGTGAAATACACGGTTTATTCAAGGAAAATCAAACCGGTTTTGGTAATTCAACCTTAATCAGTAATTTACCATTCCACAATACTAAACACTAATTTATACTGCCAGCATTAATTCTATTCCTATTTGTGACTAATAACTGTTTTCAGCATTTAACATAATTTTAGCTGTACATGTGGATACTATATGCCGATGAGTGTGTATTTTACCATAATTTGCAGAGAAGGAATGAGTTCAGTCGTTCAGACATTTGTTATGCTTCGGCCTGCCATTATTTATTTAGTTCAACGTCATTGCTTGTTGGGGGTAAACATCATAAGTTATTGGAAATAAATTTTATGTCCAGTGAACTATCAACACCAAATGCCTTATTTTTGGATCAAAGGATCATTGTGTTTTTTTGGATCAAAGGATCGTTGTGGTTTATGGAGGCTTCTGAATTTTCATCATCACATTTGATGGTGAACTGTGTATGTATTTTGTGCTTGGCTGACTTCCAAATCACTATCACTTAGTATTTGGGTGATAACAAACATTATTTTAGCTTCTTGGACTTACGTCATGCTCTGGTTGGAAAATATTTCTGTTAGCGTTTTTTTGGCCTAGTGGAATATACAAAGGGGGTTTTCAACTTTTCTGGTGAAAACAGTGGCTTGATGACAACAGGATCAAAGGGTCATTGTGGTGTAAGTTACAATTTATGGTTTGAATGCCATATGCATGAGTTCTTGGTTAGACATTTGATTTATTTTTTGCTTGGTTGATTTTTAAATCACTATTACTTAGCATTAGGGTGATAATAATATTATTTCAGTGTCCTGAACTCACGTTACGCTCTGGTTGAAAAATATTTCCAATGGTGTTTTTTTGGCCTGGTGGAATATGTAAGGGCATTTTCTTTGAATGTTTTCAACTTTCCTGGTGAAAAGAGTGGCTTGATAACAACTGGATTGAAGGGTCATTGTGGTGTAAGCTACAATTTATGGTTTGAATGCCATATGCGTGAGTTCTTGGTTAGACATTTGATTATGTTTTACTTGGAACACGACAATAGGATCGAAAGGTCGTTATGGCGTACAACTTTTTGACATTATAATTTAGGGGAATTGTGTATGTGTAAGGGTGGTCTTCTGAGCTTCTGCCCTAGACCATTAAGGTGACAGCAACAGGATAAAAGGAGCGTTGTGGCATTTGGGTCGTTGTGGATTTGCAGGACATTATATTGATAAACATTTGACTAATAAATGTACATTTTTTTCTTTTTTGCCGAACCACGACTTTATTGGACTGATTTATACACAAACTTTTTTATTTAATATATAAAGTGCACAGCCAATGGAAAATGTTTGGTTTTTGAATGACACTGTTTGCATTATTTGCTTTCCAATTAATAGAAGGAAAGGAACAGGTCTGTCTTGGTCATTGGTCAAAACTGATGTTTTTGAAAACTAATGCAAGTGATATTTTGGATTAGGATCTGACATGAAGGATGCTTGTTAGTGACTTTTTATAGTGGAATTCTTGTATGTAGAATACATTGTGAATTTACACATTTTTTGCATCTAATACTATCTGATTTTTATACAAGATAGGGGCCTTTGGTTTATGTGCTTAACCTAACTAGACAGACTAATTGGGATCATTTTGCTATTGCTTTCAAACTATATTACTAAATCAGAACCTTTCTTTCCTTTTTGGAAGTATTTATTATGGATTTGGAGACCATATTGCAGAGTTTATCTGCTGATAAAAATGATCTCCAATTATTTGGTGTATATGAAGGTAATGGTTCTGACACAGGGGACACTAGGAATCCGGCTGATGAATGCAGAAACCTTTTTTTACAGTTAACTAAAAGCATGACAAGCTTACGTAATTCAGTTTGGCATCTCAAACTGTTCAAGGCCTATGAGGCCAAAAACATAACTCCCAGAGGCCTACGAATTAGGTTGCAACCTTATGTCAGTAATCCTGAACAAATCCTACATAATGAATGGACACAAGCACAGCAGGATGCAACTATGACCTTTGTCAGAATATTATCATCTTTTTATGAACGTTCAATACAGATTAATACATCGGAAACTCAACGGATTTGTAATGACATTAAAATATATGAAGGTCAGAAATCATATCAGGATTGTCTTCAAAAATTATCTAAGGATCTACTAGCTATGGAAAAAAATCTTAGAAACAAAAAGTTGCATAAATTCCAAAGGGAGTTAAGGGATTACGAGCAGGGCAAACCCTTTGGATCTAAGAAAAATGTTACTTTTTCAGATGGGGAGAACAGGATGGCCAGGCCCAGGAGAAAAAGACCCAGATCATTACTCAAAAAATCTAAATCCACTTATATAGCAGTACTTCAGGGGAGGAGTCTTCCATGGCTGAGATGGAGCAAGGGCTCACTCAGGGGTCCCCAGCCCATAAAAAACAGAAGAATGTTATGGCCCCTTTAGATCTAGAACATGCAGAGGTGGGAGAAAATGTAACAAGTGTCGAAAATATGGAAACATTATTGCAAATTATTATCCCCAAACAATAGAATGTTCTAATGTCCTTAACATTTCTTCTGTTACATTGTCTGAAACTGCCATTAAACTTTTGAATAAGGGATTAACATATGTTCCAGGATTTTATGTTCATGAAGATTCTGAGGTTAAAGATGTTTTGTCATTCTGTCGGCTGTTGAACTTGAAACTGTTTTTTGCTCACAGGGTACCTTTCAATTATCTACTGATTTTAGGTTTAAAAAATCGGATTTTCAAACTCTCATGGATAAATATGTGGCAATATTTAAAAAATCTGTTCTTAAAGATCTACATTTTTATGGGTATGAGTCTCGTATGTTGGGCCATAATTTATCTGAAGCTGAACAACAAATGCTTCATGAGCTTCAAGACAATCATAATATAGTTATTGTTCCAGCTGACAAAGGGGGAGCAGTTGTAGTTATGGACATGGAATATTACCTAACAGAGGCCTATAGACAACTTAGAAATGCCTTATATTATATGCCCATGCCCTTAGATCTGACCAGTCGTTTTAAAAAATAAATTGATTCCTTTTTGGAGTTGGCTGCTGAGGAAGGAATAATTAGTACATCTGTTTTACAACATTTCAAAGTTAATGATCCTCAGAAACAGATACTTTATTTGCTGCCTAAAATTCCTAAAAATTTAGAGAAACCACTTGGCAGACCAATAGTTTTGGGTATCGGCTCACTTACGGAACCTTTATCAGAATTCCTCACGAGATATCTGCAGCCATTCCTACCCTTAATTAGATCTAGGATCAAGGATACAACAGAATTTCTTAGAATTATCAATGATATCCAATTGGAACCTGAGTGGATTTTGTGTACCCTGGATGTTACTGCCTTGTACACAAATATTCCACATTGGGCAAGGCCTGAGGCTATTCAATATTGGCTGAATAAGGCAAACCTATATCCTTTGGGGTTGAATACTTTGTTAGTCTGTATGGCGGAACATGTCCTTACTAAAAGCATCTTTTATTTTCAGAAGGAATGTTATTGGCAGGTCAAAGGTACAGCCATGGGGGCATCTTTCGCCCCCATTTACGCTGACCTTTTCATGGGATACTTATATATATATACTTAATATATATACTTAATATATGATGATTCTCATGATATATATATATATATGAGTGATATGGATATTTGGCGGTGATACCTGGATGACTGTTGGCTGATCTGGCAAGCGGATACCACTTATCTTCTTGAGTTTGTTCAATACCTCAACGATAATAAGTGGGGTATTGAATTTACTCTTAATATGGACCATCAAGAAATTCACTTTTTAGACATCAGGATCAGCAGGAATGTGGACAATACTTTGTCTACCCAGGTATTCCGCAAATATCCTCAGTACAATAGTCTTTTGGAAGCTAGCAGCTTACAGCCAAATCACATTATAAAGAATATCCCCAAGTCACAATTCCTTCGTGTTAGAAGGATCTGCTCCTCCGAAGATGATTATATACATCACAAACAAGACTTCATACACAGATTCAAGACTAGAGGCTATAGACCTGGACACATTTCATCACCTTGTAGTTGGGCTACTGGGCAGGATAGGTCACAATTATTGACATATCATGGTAAAATTTTGAAATCAGATAACACCATCAGGTTTGTCACAACATATGGCAGAAATATACATGCCATTAGAAATGTTATTAACAAAAATTGGAATATCCTGTTGGCCAATGAGGAATTATCTAATATCCTTACTGAGCAATGCAAATTCTCGTATCATAGAGGCAGAACATTAGGATCCTATTTTAACTATTACTAATCCAAAACGCAACAGCACCCTAAGTCAGAACAGCTAACCATCACAGGGGACAAACTGTTAGGTTCATTTTCTTGCGGACATTGCTCCTTTTGTAAATATATGTATAAATCCAAAGAATTTTCGAGCAAAAATAAGAAATATGTGTACAAAATCAGACATTTTGCCAACTGCGGAACGGATTGGGTGGTCTATTATCCACCTGTTCCTGTTCCGCTTTTTATGTTGGCCAAACATCTAGGACCTTTAGAATTAGAATGTCAGAACACATGGGAGACATTCGGAATAAACGTATGACTAATGCACTTTACAGACATGTTTGTGTACACAGATCAGCCGTATTTCATTTTTGCATCAATGATAAAATACGGGGTGATAGATCACAAAAACAGGGTTGGCACAGTATATTGAATGACATGGAAAAAAGATGGATAATCAGTTTAGGGGCTCTGTTTACACCAGGTCTTAATGATCATTTGTAAAGACAATAAGGATAAGCTGGTATATATTTTTCGATATTTGTTATTCATTTCTTAGTGTGAATAACTACACATTTTTTTAATGTTATACAGGGTCTCTATTTTTGTTTCCATATAACCTTATATGGTCAAATATCTGTGCCTTTAAATAACTATTGTGTGCTTAACTTTTTAATCAACTTATTATCTAATTAATGCTGGCACTATAAATTAGTGCTTAGTATTGTGGAATGGTAAATCACTGATGAAGGTTGAATTGCCGAAACTGGTTTGATTTTCTTTGAATAAACCGTGTATTCACTCTTTTGGTGCTGAACCTATTTTTTGAATTGCAGTTTGGTCTTTTGGTTCTTTGCACCTGCCTTACTTACGAAGCTTTCAGAAGCTACACTGTCCATGTTATGGAATATAGATCACATACATGGGAAGCAGTGCACATCACTGGCCACCCACAATAGAAACCTGGATGAGTGGATGGGGAATACAATATCCAGACCTCTCCAGTGAGTATACTCCTGAGCCACACCGGGGACTATTGTCATGTGGCCTGATGCCAAGGTATTCCCTTGGGCTAGCCTTGTAGAGCCTTCAGGCCCATTCACCTACTACACACCTATGAAGCAATGAACCTGTGGATCTCAGTACTGGCAAGTGTGTGTGTGTGTGTGTGTGTGTGTGTGTGTGTGTGTGTGTGTGTGTGTGTGTGTGTGTGTGTGTGTGTGTGTGTGTGTGTGTGTGTGTGTGTGTGTGTGTGTGTGTGAATAGCAATCCCAGTGTGTTTGGTTGATGAATATCCCCTGTGGCTGTGGTCATTAGCAATTGGAGGTGCGTCCAAACCAGAACATGTACCATTCTCCATTCTACAACAGATGTACATCAGCATGTACTTATGTTCAATCCTCAGCCATATAATCTGTGAGGCATATGCAATCACTGTGTTACAGACTGGGAATTACTATGCACATACTGTACCTGGCCTATGACATGGTGGATGTATCACCAAATTGCCATACCTGTAGCCTTGCTGCAGGGCCACATCCTGGTGACACACAGATGCCTAGAATGGAAATGGGATACAGCATGTGAGAACAAATTCACTCAGCACTTTACTTGTGGGGGGAGAGAGGGGTAAAGCTGGCACTGAATGTGTTGCCAAGCCTGTGGCTGGCCAATATCTGCTGTCTCAGAATAGGTATTAGCTTTGTGCAGTAACTCGCAGCACTTGTGTTTAATGCTGTGGAGGTTGTTGATGTAACTATCAAGGCTGTTGTGACTGTCGTCTGTATCTGCTACATCTCTGCTGCCATAGATGTCTGTCAGGGACTCCATGAAGGATCCACTGTTGTGTTTGAGGTTAATAAGGGAGTTCAACAGTTATGGGACACCACCTTTCCCTGCAACAGTGTTCTCCTTTTGATGTACACTTCAGTAATGGCAGGGAACCATCACATTGTCTCCCACTGTTTGGAGGACAGTTTTTGGGTTCTGTTGGCTCTGGCTAGTACCATGCATTCATGTACCTGTCTGTACAGTGCCTATGTGTGTGATTCCACAGTCATGCAGCTACATCCCATTGCCATGGGTGCAGTGAAGACATCCACCCCTGTTTTCATGGCTGCAAAGTCAGCTTTGAAGTGTTTTAGCAAGGTGGTTATCTTTGTGGGGGATGTGGTTGACATGTTGAGTTCCATGTTGATTACAGCTTATGTGAATCTCACCATGCAGGGATTGACATCTGGGGATGTGCAACGGTCCCATATTTAAGTGGTCAACACAGGTCAAGATTGTTGCATCCTCTACCAGGGGTCAGTATGTGCTGGTCTAGGGCAATGGGAATGATGAATCCCAGAAGTTTTTGGGCCACTGTACTGGCGATTGGCTACATTCCCCAGGTGATGGAGGGGTAGTTGAAGACTCATACTATGTCAGTGTTGCATTGGACCATCAGAGATGGCAGGGTGTTGAGGAATGTGCATTGACATAGATTTGGACTCATAACAGGCTATGGTCTGGATAGCACTTTTTGCCCAAGGCAGTTGTACCGGAAGTATCTCCAATGCATTATGATGGGATGCTAGTCTGGAGGTGTTCCTATCCATAATAAATATGGAGACAACACCACATGTGGAGGTGTGGTGTTGTCCATGTTTGGGGGCTGACAGCTGTGGAATGTGTCATAGCCTGATACTGCAGGTCTGCTGTCTGCTGCTGTGAACCACCTCTCCATTACAGCAGACATGTGTCCTCGACTCCAACTATGAGTGACTGCATCCTGGCAGTTATATGCCCACTATTGAGCAGCATGACCCTCAGATTGCATACATGTGTAGCTGTTATGGTGGATCAGGAACACTGCTTAATAAGGCACCATAGGGGTGGCAAGTCACGTAGCCAGTAGCTGGCAACCCAGTGGTGACAGATGTAGGACATCCTGGGCAAGTCATTGGGTAATGGCAATCATGCCATCCCAAGCAGAGACATCCTGGATCCTCTGAGAATGACACACAACATGTAAGCCAATGTTGCAGTCAACCATCCATTGATAGTACCACAGCATCATTCTGGGTGACAGCAGTACACTGTCCAGGGCTACTGTCACACCTGCCTGAACTGCATAATTAGACAGTTCAACCGTGTCTCCTATCATGTAGTCCAGGGAGGTGAGATTTAATTCATTCACACAGACATGGATATGGAATGATACTCGTAGTTGTTGTGGATGACATGACTGACTGTGTCATGTGTTAGATGCCTGCATGTGATTGATATTTGGCTGTTACCTGCTCCATATTCAACCTAGTGAGTAGGATGTGTGTGCCTCAATACTGAGTTACCCATGATCACTGTATTACGCAAGGTGGTTAGCCTTACGGCCTTAGGTTGGAGGCATATTGTATAGGTTAAATGTGTCCCTTGGCATGTGCCATGTTGCGGTGTCTGAGTGGGCGTCCGCCTTGCTGGTCTGTGCTGTTTGGGTAGATGTCCATTGAGTGCCTCTGGTAAAGTGGATGTATGGCTTTTCACTGTATGTCATGGCTGTCAAAGTCTGTGTCATGGTGAGCTATGTGTTCCACATGGTGTGGTGCAGGTGTTGATCTTATCTTCATGACCTGCTAGTCCATTCTTTGCTGGAGAGTGCATATGTCCACATTGGGTGATATATGGGTAACCCTCACAGGTCTGAGGGTTTGGAGTTTAGAGGGGAGAGTTGTCTGTGTACATGCAACAGTTGCAACAGTACCCCAGAATGGACATGTGCACCAGGTCAATGGGTGAAAGCACAGATAAGTGCCCTTCAAACATGCCAGGAGGGGTGGACATAACTAGCAATTACTGGGGTGGCATCTGTGATGAACGAGTACTGCTGACAGCTCACAGGTGTGCCACACTTCATGATATTATAACTGTATAGCTAGCTAATGTGCAAGGCAGAAAGAATTAGCATCAGGCACGTGTGGAAAAGAAGGAAGACTGTCTGCCACCTGTAATACTTTACCACAGCTGTACAGTTATCAGCAGCTTTGACCATGTGAAAGTTCTGTAAGCTCTGTAGTGTGTGTGGTAACTGTGTAACACTATAGTAGACATACCTAGATAGGCAAGAGTTCTAATCCCAATACTGGCAGGTGTGTGTATTTGTGTGTGAATCATGTGCTATCTGGCTCATACCATTTTTGCCTGTGCACTACCCTTTACACTTCCCTTCACTCCAATTTAGTTAACCTGTTGATGTTACCCACCTCAGAAGTACCTTTGGTTGAGTTGGAAGGTATAAGCTCTGTGGCACCTTTCATAACTGCATAGCATTATATTAGGAATACCTAGAAAGGTATGAGTTCTAATCCCAATACTGGCAAGTGTGTGTGAATCATGTACTGTCAGGCTCATACCATTTTTGACCTGTGTACTACCCTTTACACTTCTCTTCACTCCAATTTAATAGACCTGTTAATGTCATCCACCTCAGGAGTACCTTTGGTTGAGTTGGAAATGTATAAGCTCTGTGGTGTGTCTCATAACTGCATGCCATTATAGTAGGAATACCTAGATAGGCTGGAATTCTAATCCCAATACTGTCAAATGTGTGTGAATCATGTAGTATCTGGCTCATACCATTTTTAACCTGTGTACTACCCTTTACACTTCTCTTCACTCCAGTTTAGTAGACTTGTTGATGTCATCCACCTTAGAAGAACCTGTGGAAGAGGTAGAAACATATAAGCTCTGTGGAGTATCTGATAACTGTGTAGCACTATAGTAAGAATACCTAGATAGTCAGGAGTTCTAATCCTAATGCTGGCAGCTGTTTGTGTGAGGATCATATCATGCATGGCTTATACCATTTTGATGTGTATACCATACATGGCTGATGACCACCTCCCACTGCCATTACTTTATATAGTGTGGTGACAACATCTGCCTCACATGCAGCAGGATAAACCATTGTACAGTCCTCTGTACAGGTGTGCCTGGAATATCCATATGTTTGAAACCTATACATGGTTGGAAGTGGCCATTGTGCCTTAACAATGCCCATGTATAATGATATTATAGCCAAATAGGTCACGGTGTGTGTACTGACACATATGGCAGCATGAGATATCATACCTGACTAAAACATCATGCTGATAGGATGTATGCTGCCCTCACAGGTGGCCTGCTTTGTAGATGCAATGCATGAGTACAGATGCTTGGTTTTACAAGTGAACTGTACCTGTTATGGGTCACATTAAAGGCTAGAAGAAGTGTGGACTGTCATATTGTGGTCCTAATTAGTATGTAAGAGGAACACCTTGCATCTTAAGAGGGGTGTGTACATGATTTATATCCACTGTATACCAGTAATGCATCATGCATGATCTTACCCTAGGATGTTTGTTCAGCACAATTTGCTGGCCTCTGTCCAGGCATCTTGGCTCAATTTGTGAGGTATACTACAAAAATGTTGAACTCACGTCAGATAGCCCCCAGTGGTGACCACTGTGATGCAATACAGTTAACTCCAGCACAAGTCAACATGCACAACAAGCAATATAGCTATTACATAAAACAATATAGCTATTACTGATGGTTGTGTGCATGGTAAATTGCATGCACTTCACATGCATAGGGTATTGCCAGGCAACAACAGAACAATGTAATACCCACCAGCTTCAGGCTGCTATCCCATATGCAGACCAGAGGGTCCTAGGTAGTTGGGAGAGGGCGTTATTGTCAGCAGATGCACATGTGGCCTTGGCATAAGATGGATGCAGCATGTCTGCACATCTACAGTACTAACTGCAATAATACACAATGTCCTGTCCTCATCATAGATGTACACCTCTGTGCATTAGAAAACCCCATCCACAACTGCAGTCAGACCTGACACATGCATGTAGATACAATACAGATACATGCATGTCTGATACATTAGTGTACTAATCCCCAATGGGCCCTTACTTGCACGGTCCTCATCCAGTGTGTGTGTGTGTGTGTGTGTGTGTGTGTGTGTGTGTGTGTGTGTGTGTGTGTGTGTGTGTGTGTGTGTGTGTGTGTGTGTGTGTGCAACCCACCTCCACAATGATTTCCTCAGCAACATGGCTTGTGCATTTGGCATATGGCCCAAGTGTGGTGAGGAGCTCCTTGGTGAGTGTCAGTGGGGGCTGGATGGCTGGGCTCCTACCTGTGTCTAGCTGGTTCCTCGCTACAACAGCAGCCCATTGATGGGAATGGCATTTGAGGTTGGTGGCCCAATGTTGCACATGCACATAAGTTCTGCTGTGCAGGCTGGCATCATTTACCCTGTGGACCACACTGTTCCACAGGGCAGTCCTCTCTCGCATGCCTTCTGCTCTGTCCATATGAAAGGGCATAATGTCCAATCACATATTGGGTGATGATGTCTGTTTCCCCAGCAGAGAATGCTGGTAGGTGAGCACTCTGCATGTTACCTGGAAGACATAAACAGAAAAAGGTCACAGGACCTCCTACAGTTGTCAAAATGCATATCAACAGTGGATATTACTTGCAAATAATCCAGACTACACTGGAAACCCCCAAGCTATCATGGCTATAGCAGCTTGCATTACACGCCTGTACCTGTGATATCTTATTCTCCCCAATGTTGGACACTTGATTGCATAATCCTCTATTCTGTATTCATTTCTATGTAGAGGGTTGACAGTGGTCATCTTCCATGTGGATGGTGTGTGGATGGTGGCAGGTCTGTGTTTGACCATGGTGTGTGATGGAGCTCTGAGCACATGCCTGAGTTCATGTAGGAGGCAGAAACTAATGTTATTATGCTCCATGGAGATATGCTGTTGTTGCCATCAGTAGGCAATATGTACATGCTCACCATTGCTGTGGGGAGGGGTGTGGTTGATGTGCATATCTCCATGTATGCCTGGGGTGGACGGGGTGGCAATGTTCCCACCTAACCTGTGTGATGCAGGTTGCCTGTATCCATGGCATGTGTATATAAGGTATTCTTTACCCCCTGTACAGGGTGAATTGTGTTGTTTCATCTAAGACGTACAACATATGTGGAGACATGGTTGTAATTGTCCTTGGTGGTGTGGATATGTCCAATTCATAGTCAGCCTTACAGACTGTCACCTGTGAACTTACCTGGTTGCTCAGATATAGGTGGACTTGCTTCATAGTTGTTGCCTGCACCTATGTGTCCCTGTACAGCCAATGTAGCAACCTATTATTTGCTTTGTGTATTGCTGCTGTCCACCAAAGGGGATTGCTCTACCTTGGAGGAGGCTGGCTATACAGTCAGGTACTGCTGTGTCCATATAGCTACAGTGGATATAAAGGGTACACACCCCTGATACACTGCCTGGTATTTGTGCAATTGGAACATGACACCACAATAACTCATTAAATAGCAATTCCCACCTGTAGTGTGACCTATAGCCTGTATTATTCAATTGAAAACATAACAATCTGACTGCAAAAACATATGTAAATAATAATCAGTACAATAAGTCAGTTGAATGAGTGTGCACACCCAAACTTGTATATACACCTCTTGAGATAGTTACAGCATTCATCCGTCTTGGTCTGGATTCTAACATCATGGCACATCTTCACTTGGCAATAGTTGCTCACCTTCCTAGAAAAACTTTTGATTGTATTGCAATGGAATTGGACAGGTTAGGGGTCAAATTCAAGATGAGAAACATTATGAAATGATCTTCTGTGGTCTGATTGTCATACAGCACACAAACCTGGCATTCCAACAGGAGTGTGTGCACTTGTGATATCCACTGTATATAGGTGTTGCTAGAGCTGGTAGTGGTAGGCATGGACAGAGGGTCATAACACAGGTGGACACTTCTCTGAGTAATACCTGATAATCATGCCTACTCCAGTACCCACATCAGTGTCAGGGCAATGCAACCACAAGTAGCTGTACACATATATGTATGTTGCATGCACTGACACTGATATAACACACATGTGCAACATGCACAACCTATTTACCTGACTGCCTGAAACCCATGTGATTAGTTTTGTGCCTTTCAGCTGAACACATGCATATATACATGTTCGCAGGGGATACCTGGTATACATTTCTGTTGAATGTAATTATGGCACACTGTATTTACATTCTTGCTGCTCAGTCATACTTCTCAACATGTTAGTGCAGTACGTCTGGACAATGGCACACATAAATGGGTGTCAAAAGGGACAGAAATATTGACACTGTGTTAATATAGCTGCACCATACATTAGTTGGTTGATTGCACAGTAGGATTTGACATCACTGTGATAACCTGGGAGATGTCCAACAGTCATAAGTAGGCTATTATGTTACAATGCCATTGCTCACAGACCTGCCAATGGTTTGGCTGACATAACACAGGTATATGTGTATGTGACTGCAAATATCAGTCACAAATGTGCTTATTGTCCAGCAGAACACTGTACAGTTGAATGTTGTTAAGTCAATATATCACATGCAGTTCAACACACATGTCTGCAACAGTACTTTACTATGCACATGCCCTCTATAGGTGTCTTAGCTTTACCAGACAAACATGTTTCATACTCATAATCACAGGTAACATAGATATGGAAAACATCCCATTAACTGGCCTAGTAGTGGCACAGTCACAACTGCTTGACAGACACCCCTGCAGTTGTCATATATGAGCTGTTCTTTCCCAGGTGAGTCAGGCTCCTGAACTGTGATCCCACCTCACAACCTCTCAGAGCATCACATCTGGACAATGCCTAAAATGATGGAGGGATAAATAGGATCAGACTTTAAATATACCTGTTACAAACACATGAAATTCGTAGAATGATACGTTTAGCATTACAGTGAATATTCTTAAGGATGTGGAGTTTAAACTCAAGAGTTTGTTATTACCTGATGATTTTAATCCTCGGCTATTTGCCAGTAAAGTACAGATTTCAGGAGGAACAGACAAAAATACATGATGGTAAAATGTGGACATTCTGTGAGGATCTGTACAGTTGAGAGGTGTGTCTGTGATATCTCCCACTGCAGAGAGGGCCAGATGCTATGGCCATAGCAGCTGTTTAGCAATACAGTAGTACAGCATGTCTTGTTGGGACACATATTCCTCCAAATCATATTTCCCATTATTACAGACCAAGTACTATATTCAATTACTTGCTTACATGTTCCACTTACCTTTTTTCTTTCTTCTCTTTTCCACATATATATAGATAGATATATCTGTATGTGTATGTATGTTTGTATGTGTATGGATATATATATATATATATATATATATATATATATATATATATATATATATATATATATATATGTGTGTGTGTGTGTGTGTGTGTGTGTGTGTGTCTGTGTGTAGATATATATATATATATATATATATATATATATATATATATATATATATATTTAAAAAAAACAGTGTAAGAAACTTCACTGTGTGGAAGATTTTCAATACAGATATATCTAGTTAATCACTGTATATTAATCAGATCAGATAATGGTAGTAGAAGTAGTGAACTTAAACTCGTCCTAAATCAAAAAATTTATAATAATAATAAAAAAAATAATATATAAAATATGAAATATTGTACAGAATTATTAAGTATTTGAACGTAATCCAAGCAGGGTAGGCAGTCTGTTTCCAGTCAAAAATCCTTTAAGTACATAGACAAGGATCCAAGTAAAACAAAAATAACAGAGTGATAGTTTCCTCAAAAGCTTTCTAACTATATATATACTTTTTATCAGGCAAGGGAGTGGTTTATTGTGCTGTAAAACAAAGTGTTACTGGTATACATGTTAAATTCACATCCCTTCCCCATCAGAATGACATTCGAGCTGGCCCTGCCCTACTTAGTAGCTGTCATAATAATATAACCCTTATGTACTTTAAATAAAATTAATAATGATGTGGTACCTCTAATTTAACCAGATTATTAAGTAGATTATTAAGTCTGTGATTTTATCCAAGACATATACTACTTGGGTGGAAATATATAAGCCTTAGACCATTTGGCAATCTAAAAGTATATAAAAATATATACATATAAATTTTGCATGTAAAAAAATCCATTGTAAAAATCATATTCTATTTTGATAACCTATTGTTAACAAAGATCGCTTTCAACCTTCTAGACTTCTTCAGGTCTGTGTACAACAACCCTAAAAACTATCTACAAAAATATTATTGTATAATTAGTTAGTATTGTTATTACACATCATTTTGAATAAAATGGAAAAAAGAACAAGAAAAAGAAAAAATGTTCGATGATGGAAACAAAAACTGATTTAACATGGTATTTAACATGGTATTTAAACCAACTGGAAGAATAAAATAAAATAAAATAAAATGAAATTAGTCATGTAAACAATGAAGTTCCAGTACACCTTTAAGTGAACAGTAGTAGTTTAGTCCAGGCTTCCTAAAAGAGTTCAGCTTTAATTGCCACATGAGTTCATGTTTCTCCAGAATATTTGGGATTCTCCTTCAAGATCACCCATGTCTATGCGATCCAGAATCTGGAACTTAAAACCTGTGTGTCTTTGTGAAGAAAAAGGTGTTTGGCTAGTGCATTATTTTTATATCCAGAGTTGGATTTCTGAC
>NC_056740.1:242356859-242424359 GCF_019279795.1 Protopterus annectens
TATATATATATATATATATATATATATATATATATATATATATATATATATATATATATATATATATATATATATATATATATATATTTATAGCTACATATCCTTCCTAATTGCACACTTGTCTCTTCCCTATTGTAAACTGGCTGTAAAGAAGGGTATGTATGAGAAAACATCCTCAAACAATACAGCTGAGGTGACTTATTGGTAAATTGCATAGGCTATGGTGTGCAAGGTCCTCAGTTCAAGACCTGTAAGGGTTGTTTATTTTGTTGCTAGGCAGAATAAGGACTGTTGGATACAGAGTGGTTAAGGCAGTTTTGGGCAGCTTTCAGTGGGTTTGCGTGGGTATGCCCAACAGTAAGCAGTGCTAACGTACAGTTAAATGAATAGGCGCTTACACCATATAGGGTTCGCTTACCAGTGCGTAAATCTGTTTAGCATTTACATTTAAGCAATGGTTACACCTGTTAAGCATAGCTTAGCCTTGGTAACCAGTGATCACATTCCAGTCTGATAAAATAGCAGGGTAATTACATCTTTAATACCCTGTACATAATATGCTTCTATGTGCTGTCATTACAGTAGCAATGGGGTGTGAGTATACTGTATGGGATACCTGGATATACATGGGTAGTACCACAATCTTTTCTCTTTGGATTTGTTTCATACTTGGGTAGTATCTCAAGTTATATGCAGTCACACTTGCATGTTACACCAGCTATAGTGCACTGATTGACAGAAATAGTTTAACACATATGGTATCATTACGTTAGTACTTTTAACAGTGCTTTTTCAAGTAAGAGTAGATTGCAGATTGTAGTACTGGAACCATACACCCCTGCATGCAAAGCTGGACTCTTGAGTACTGAGTATCTTGCTCTAGGTGTTTGAGCTGTATGTTTATATGTATCTCCTATTGAATAGTGATCTGATATGTTGATATTAACTGTAGACTACTATATTCTTTGGACATGTCATTGAGGACTGCTGTTATGTGGTAATGGTATACCTTTCAGTTTCTGACATATATCTTTCAATACATTCATCCTAATGCATAATCTGTTGGCTATCTACTTTTTGTCTGTCCTCTGTACAGATGTGCAGTTGTCAGGTATTGCTACGGCCATACCACTATGTAGGTGCCCACATAGTATTGTGCTGTGGGCCTATACACTGCTGCTAGTTCCGACATATGGGACAGTCCTTAATGTGGGCCTTGCCCCAATTCCTTGCCTGTGAGAGGCACATTACAGAGGGGGTGGCCTACAGATTCACATGCAGTGGGTGGCAATATGTCACAGGACAGGACATGTGGAAACAGCCAACCAACATGGGGGACATATACCCAGATTTGTGAACAGATTCTATGTCATCACTGCTATTATACACATGGTGGATTGAGACAGTGACAGGGTTTGTGTAGACATGCATTTAGTGTGTGACATCATGACTAACAGTGATATGTCTCTGACATACCTCTCCACTGGCACATTGTCCACAGACTGGCCACATGTCTGCCTGTCATGTATTGTGTGTTCACCAGACAATTGGTGTCCTTGGTACATCAGTTATGGACTCTGGGGAATGCAGACAGTAAATACTCACATCTATTGGTATTACCGACATCATATTCCTCATGAATGATGTTACAACAAACCCAGTGACATCTGCAACTGTCTCAATGTATGACAGCAGTATGTCCAATCTATGCCTGTGTTTGTGCCTCTGTTCCCACCTAGTAATATAGGGGTTGATGCAGAGCTTAGTGAGTGGGGAATGTTATCAAAGGCTTTGGCCAGATCAATGTAGGCTGTATGTCTCACCTTGCCTTCATCCACAGCTCAGGTGACTGATGGTAAGAGGTTGACCGGGTTGAATGAGCAGGTATGACCTACCCTTCACTAAGATAAACTGTCTGGGATCCGGAGTCTGCAGATTCCCATATCCCTGTTTATTATGTGCATGATGATGCATTCCATAGCTTCTCATAACAGACTTGTCAAGCAGTTGGGATGGTATTTCCCAGGGTCTGTAGTTACACTTCATTTGTGAGGAGGGGTGACTGTAGCAGTGCACAATTCAGTAGGGATAAAGCCTGAGGTAAGGCTGTGCTTGAACAGGGCACACAGGTAAGGTGCCAGGTCACTCTGTAGTTCATGTAGAACATAGCCAGAGATGTTCTCAGGTCATATAGAGGCTGTATTCTTGGCCTTGGACAGTGGTGTTGTAACCTCTGCTGCAGTAATACTGGGTGTCTGGTGGTGTACTGGTATTGTGATTGGCTCCTTGGGGGGAGAGTGAGGGGTACTGTTTGCACTCAAGATGCCAGCCAATATATTGGGATTATTTGTTGGCTCAGTCAGGGAGGTACTATTGTCTAGTAGCTCAGAACAATTTTTGGTATTGCCATGGAGATTCTTTACATAAATGTATGAGGCCTTGTGTTTGTCTTTACTATGTGCTCCAAGTCTGTTTTCACAGCTTACTTAGTAGTATTTGAGGAGGGATCACAACTATTCATGGAGGCTGATAAGGGTTTATTTCCTGTCTTGGGACTTCACCTTATTCCATATCGGTTTCCTCCTTCTGTTGTACAGTTTCTTTATGGCAGGGGACCACCAGAACAGTTTCTTTTTTGTGGAGGTGAGGGTCCTGGTTGTATTGGGTAAGGCAGTATCCATGCATTTGTGTACATGTTCATAGTGCATTGTTGTTTGATTCAGCTGTCATGCAATTAGTCTCCATTTGCATGGCTGACGTGAGATTAGCCACCTCTGCTTTTATGAGGCCATAGTTAGCTTTGGAAAGGCTTTTCATGGTGGTTGCCTGTGCAGTGGGGGTAGGATGGCTGTGGATTTCCAAAGGTGATTACTTTGTGTTCAGATATAACGTGTGAGGGGTTGATTATTGGTGTAGAGTAATAGTCACCCTAGTTAGGAAGAATCAGGTCAATGTGATGGGCATGTGCATTGGTACATGAGTAGCTTTACCACTTAAAGGTGAAGTAGTTGAAGTCAACCAGTATGATAGTGTTAGCTTGGGCAATAATATTCTCCAGGGTGTTTATGGACATGGAGTATGAGTCTTGGGACATGTATGGGGACATATCACAGGCTACAACCTGAACCACTGTTTTACCCAATGTCAGCTACACCTGCAGGATATGTAATGCATAATGTTGGTCTACCACCTGGAGGTCTGTGCATCCTTTATGAATATAAAAATACTACTACCTTTGGAGCTTCAGTCCACATTCTGCAGCCAAAAGTTGTGGAATTAATTATAGGCTGGTACTGCAGGGGTGCTTTCTGCTGCCTTTATCCAAGTCTTGGTTACACCACAGATGTCATTGTTCCCCATTTTAAGGAATACATCCAGTGAGTGAGTTTCCAGATTTAGAATTCCACTGTGCAGCAGCATGACCATCTGATTGCATGACTTTGTAGCTGTCATATATTTATGTATATTTATGTGTATATATATATATATATATATATATATATATATATATATATATATATATATATATATATATATATATATATATATATATATATATGTGTGTGTGTGTGTGTGTGTGTATTTTAAATATTTTGAACTAAATACATGGGTACTTGCAATTCCAATAAATTACTCTTTTCTAAACATAATATATATCCAAACTATGTGGTGGGGGGCTATGCCACTCACACCCCCCAATGTGGGGGGGTGCCCAACACACACTCCCTTACTATATATATACTAACTCCAGGGTCACACTACAGTGGGGAAAAGGCCATATATAACTTTCAGTGAATTGTGTTTTCAGTGAATTGAGCTGTCAGTGATTTGTGCACAGTGATTTGACTTTCAGTGAAATGTGCTTTCAGTGAATAGTCCTAGACCCATATATATATATATATATATATATATATATATATATATATATATATATATATATATATGTGTGTGTGTGTGTGTGTGTGTGTGTGTGCATGTGTGTGTCTGCGTATATATATATATATAATGTGTGTGTGTGTGTATATATATATATATATATATATATATATATATATATATATATGCAAAAACAAACCCAGAAACTTCAGCAAGGTATAAACCAAACAAATCCCAGAACTGGCTGAAGGTATAGTCCACAAATAAAATGAACAAAGTTAGGCAAAAACGATCAAATAACAGCCAAAAACTGCCAAATGTAAAGAGTCAAAGAATCCAGGTTTTAATCAATGTGAGCGCTTTCGCGGTTCACCCGCTTCATCAGACATACATAAAAATGGCATCACTTCCTTCATTAAATAGTTCAAATATGCATATGTCATATCCTGTTAAAATTTGTCATATCCTGTTAGAATTTTAAAGACACAACACCACTAAAAATATATATGTATAATATATATGACAAAAAAGTGTCAAATAAAAATAAAAATACTTATCAAACAATACATTGAATAAAAATTAAAATTATCAAAAAAAAATATATATATATATATATATATATATATATATATATATATATACATTATCTGAGCGATCTAGCTTTCAACACAGGTTTCAACGGCACATGATCGTTCAGGCCCCTGCCTCGATGTGCCGCTAACCTTAATATCCATCTGACCTCAGAGAGCTCTGTAGTATTCACTAGATCACCTCCTCTTGGACTTTCAAAATGAACACAGAGAACCTGAAACAAAAAAAATGTCCTGCAAAAGACAGCATATGTTTGGCTATAGCACTATATGTCTCTAGTCTATTAAAGCAATATAGATGGTCCCTTATATGCTCACGTAGGGAGCGATTCGTTTTGCCAACATAGTTGTTATGCATATTTGAACTATTTAATGAAGGAAGTGATGCCATTTTTATGTATGTCTGATGAAGCGGGTGAACATGAAAGCTCACATTGATTAAAACCTGGATTCTTTGACTCTTTACATTTGGCAGTTTTTGGCTGTTATTTGATCGTTTTTGCCTAACTTTGTTCATTTTATTTGTGGACTATACCTTCAGCCAGTTCTGGGATTTGTTTGGTTCATACCTTGCTGAGGTTTCTGGGTTTTTGCATTTGTGCTGTTTTTTGGTGAAGGTATGGAAGCTGTGGCTGATTCGAACGCACCGGGAGCGAGTACCCATCAGGAGCAAGTACGCTTAGGATCTGTGGGTCCTATTAAGAACTGTTTGGTTGATTTTGCTAATCCTTTATTGTCCTCTGATAGTTCAGAGACATTCAACACTGAAGTTGTGGATGCCAACACTGAAATTTTGGCTAGGCAACTGAAAAGAGACATGGAGAACAATCTCTTTAGATTTAAAAGGTTGCAAAGCCAGCGGTACCATCTTGAAGTTAGTATTCAATGCAAAGTTATCCCCAGAGGCCTTCACATACTTAATATGCTAACTTATGGAACCGCTTTTCCGGAATTATTGATTCGTTGGCAGAAAATCAACCTACAAGCTAGCACAGCATATATGGAACTTCTTATAGATTTTTTCAGACCGAAGGAGGATGATCTTCTTGATTTGTTAAGTGAACAACAGCAACAGCTTATAGGCCTCCTAGGCACAGACTCTGCTGACATTTTCTTGCATGAGTTGATGGACAGGATCAACAGGTATGGTAACAATTTAATTTTACAGAAGAAGAAGAAACTCTCCAGAGATGAGAGATTTTGCTAACAATAATGTGTTTATGTGGCCTAAGAATGCTGTGATTTCACAACAGCCTGTTAACAATAGATTAGCTACATTGCCTGTCCAACCCACGTGGACCACTCCCGCAGAATCTACGGTATTTTTAGATCATGGGTCTGTACATGCCAGCGATTCCATTGGTCAGAAGTCTATCAAACATCAACTAACCAGGCAAGGCACCAGCAATGGGACAGTTGCTTCTGCCTCCGATAAACCAGATGAGGAAGTAATAACCCCCAAGTTGGTTACTTCTGTCTACTTCACCCCAGCCGAGTCTCGTTCCATGCCACTGGAAGAGGAACACGGGGAAACTGTTCGTACCAGCACAGTAGTCAGACGTAAGATACATTTGGAGAATCTTCGCACTGACGAGCAACAGGTTTTTCCAAACGCTCCTCTTCCGATTCGGATAGGCAGAAAGAGGTCAATAGAACTGCAGCCACATGGTGGAGTCAAGCGCAAGGAAGCCAGCATGGAGTCCAACAATCGCCCGCACAAGCAACGATGGGGGCAGAGTCGTTGATATGGAATATTTCTGACCATGTACTTACGGAAGCGGAATCTTCGGTACTTGCCAAAGGACTAACTTTCATTCCCAGTAAGCAAGTGGATGTTAGTGATAACATCCTGGCTGTCAGGATGTTTCTTAGGAGTGTCAACTTAAAATTGCTTTTTCAGGACTCAAATATTGGAGGTGAGCAAAGACCTTTTAAAAAGAAAAGTTTATTAAATCCACGTTTAGCACCTGATTTAGAACTCTTTCTTACTGCGGTTGAGAGAGACCTATACAGTACTTCCACCTCTACATTTTTTGATTTGCGTGATAATTTGACTAATGCTGAGTTTACAGCACTTTCAGACTTAAAGGCGAATGACAGAATTATTATACGGCCTGCCGACAAGGGCGGCTCAACAGTTGTTATGAACCGGAGCTTCTATCTGAGCTCCATGCTTGATATGTTAATGACTGATGCATATGAAGTTGTGACTCAAAAGGCTGTTGAAAGTTGTCAATTGAATATCTATAATATGTTGTCTGAATGTAGATCTCTAGGATTGTTGACTAATGATCTCTTTGATTATTTTGTTGTGCAGTTTCCTGTAGTCCCCTCCATTAATGGACTCCCAAAGATTCATAAAAATGGTACCTCACCCCCTCTTAGGCCCATTGTTGCTGGAGAGGGGTGGCTTACAGAACCCCTTTCTGTGTACTTGGATTGTAAGCTCAAACAGGTTCTAGCACGGTTTACTTATGTCCTTAGAGACACCAGTCAATTCTTAAGTGATTTGTATCAATGTGTTCAAGCTATGGAAAGTTTAGATGGTGTACAGTTCGTTACTATGGATATAACGTCATTATTTACATGCATCCCTAACAATATAGGAATTGACTTGGTTAGGAAATTAATGTGTGAAACTCTTACAGCTACTGAGGCTGATTTTCTGAGTTTGCTGCTTGAGACAGTCCTGGAGAACAATTATTTTGTCTTCTTGGACAGCCATTACAGACAGACCATTGGAGTAGCCATGGGCACCAGCTGTGCCAATTCTTATGCCAATTTAGTCATGGTAGCCTGGGAGAGAGAGGTCATTTTGACATGCACCAACATCGTCTTTTACAGACGTTTTGTTGATGACCTCTTTTTCCTTTGGCATGGCACAGCCGGTGCCCTTGAGTCCTTTTTTGAGTATGTGAATGGATTGGAGGGCTTTTTGAAGTTCACAATGGAGCATTCCACAGATTCCATCAATTATTTGGATGTCACTGTATATAGGGACAATGAATCTTTACACACTAAAGTATTCAGGAAACCCTGCTACAGAGCTTCATTTCTTTCTACAGGTAGCATGCACCACCCGAGGACCTTTGACAATATTGTCAAGGGTCAAGCACTTAGGATTTCACGCCTCTGCTCGGATGACTGTTCATTTACATCTGAACTTACTAAAATTGAGACAGAGTTTTTTGCATAGAGGTTATGATGACAACAATATAGATTGTATTTATAGTAATGTTATTAAACTTAGGCCACACAAAGGTAGACCATATTTTTCCAACTCACATGTGGGTCCTAGAGTACCCACTTTTTCTTCACAGACTCCTTTGATTCTACCATATGGCAAGAATGTGTCTTTTGTACAGCAGGTGATATGTGACAACTGGAACATTCTCACTGCCAATAGTGATACACAGCGTTGTTGGGAACTGCCCACATTATGTCTTCAGTAACCTGAAGAACCTTAAACAGCATCTTTGTTTTCCCAAGTTGTCTCTCAATGTGTTTAATGATAGACCAGTCTATGATCTAGGGACACATAAATGTGGGTCCTGCCACCAATGCGCATATATTGATACTTCCAGGTTTTTAGAAATCCAAATGATGGGCCTTTGGGATCTTAGATGTTATCCAGATTGTAGCACTAAGAATATAGTCTATGTGGCATGTTGCCAACAGTGCTATATGTTCTATGTTGGCAAGAATCGCTCCCTACGTGGCGTATAAGGGACCATCTATATTGCTTTAATAGACTAGAGACATATAGTGCTATAGCCAAACATATGCTGTCTTTTGCAGGACATGTTTTTTTGTTTCAGGTTCTCTGTGTTCATTTTGAAAGTCCAAGAGGAGGTGATCTAGTGAATACTACAGAGCTCTCTGAGGTCAGATGGATATTAAGGTTAGCGGCACATCGAGGCAGGGGCCTGAATGATCATGTGCCGTTGAAACCTGTGTTGAAAGCTAGATCGCTCAGATAATGTATATATATATATATATATTTTTTTTTTTTTTGATAATTTTAATTTTTATTCAATGTATTGTTTGATAAGTATTTTTATTTTTATTTGACACTTTTTTGTCATATATATTATACATATATATTTTTAGTGGTGTTGTGTCTTTAAAATTCTAACAGGATATAACAAATTTTAACAGGATATGACATATGCATATTTGAACTATTTAATGAAGGAAGTGATGCCATTTTTATGTATGTCTGATGAAGCGGGTGAACCCAAAGCGCTCACATTGATTAAAACCTGGATTCTTTGGCTCTTTACATTTGGCAGTTTTTGGCTGTTATTTGATCGTTTTTGCCTAACTTTGTTCATTTTATTTGTGGACTATACCTTCAGCCAGTTCTGGGATTTGTTTGGTTCATATATATATATATATATATATATATATATGTGTGTGTGTGTGTGTGTGTGTGTGTGTGTGTCTGTGTGTGTGTCTGTGTGTGTGTGTGTGTGTGTGTATATATATATATATATATATATATATATATATATATATATATATACACACACACACATATATATATATATGTATATATATATACATATATATATATATATATATATATACATATATATATATATACACAGATATATGTATATATATATATATATATATATATATATATATTTCTACGTATATGCATATAAATATATATGTATATATGTGTATGTAAATATATATATATATATATATATATATATATATATATATATATATATACATATACATATATAAATACATTTTCCGTACTGTTGAATGACTGTGATGCATGATTTGTTTGAAACAACATCAGACATAGTGAAAGCTCAGATGGCTTAATGGTAAATTGCTGTGGCTATGGTGTACAGGGTCCTGGGTTCAAGATTTGCAAGGATTGATTATTTTATTCCTAGGCAGAACAAGGGCTTCTGGATACAGAGTGATTAAGGCACTTTTAAGCAGTTGTAAGTGGGTTTGCATAGGTTTGTGTGGCAATAAGCAATGCTAAGTTCCGATTAAATATGCTTACAGTTAGCTTAAAAAGTGCTTAATCTGTGTAGGCATTGCTTAGTGCCATGCAAACAGGTATAATCCCACTTACTACTGCTTAAAAGAGCTTACTCCTGCTTATCTCCATGCTAATTTCTTTAAAAGTAAAGAAAAAAGGGGTGATAGGAATGTGGTGAAAAAGGGGGCATGCAGAGGGAAAGACAATAGGGAAAGTAGCTAGGGATGTGCTGGATGGGTGTAGGGAAGGTCCATAGCTGTCCATTTCTTCTACAGCAACAACTGTGCATATATAGGTTCATAGGTTGGTACTAGGCTATCAGCCCTAGGGCCTATACAAGCCTAGCCATAACAATTCCCTGGATATTTCTTCCCACAATATTTACTTCTCTGGACCCCTGTCTAGTAGGGCGACTGACATGATCCCTGGAGTGAATTTTCTATCTCCCATCCAATCATCAAGGTTCCTTTTGAAGAGGGCCAAGGAGGCATTCTGCTTGACATGTATGGGCAGTCTATTCCAGAGTACAGGGAGTCTCTGGGTCAGGAACCTATCCCTCCAGCATGTTTTGTTAAATGTGATGACAATGTTTAGATCCCTGGAGTGTGTGGCTCTGAGGGATTGGGATTTCTTTAAGTGGAGCATGTCCAACAGCTCAGGGTTTGACATGGCCTTGTATGTTAAGCATAGATCACCTCTGAGTAGACGATAAGCCACACAGTATAGCTGGAGTTTTTTTAGATGATCAGCATATGGCATCTGCTTTAGGCCTGTGATTCTTTTACTGAGGTATTTCTGTGGCCTTTCCAGCTGTTGCAGATGTCTTGTGAGGTACATACCAAATGGGGCATTATACTCTATAATGGGTCTAATGAGGGATGAGTACAGTGGGACAATGACCTACTTTTTTCTGGATGAAAAGCCCTTAGTGATGATTTGTGCCACATAGAAGGATTTCCTGACTGTTGTGGTGATGTGGTTATGGAAAGTCAGACCACTGTCCACCTGTGTCCCTAAGTCGCTCATCACACTTTCGATGTTTAGTGTACTGCCACCTATGTGGTAATTTATGGGTACATGCTTTTTTTTCCAAAGGGGATGACTATACATTTCTCAGCATTAAGCTTGAGCCCATGGCTCTGGCACCAGGCATCTGTTTCTGTAAGGTCCTTTTGTAGAATATTCACATCATTTGGGGATTCAATAATGGCTCCCAGTTTGCAGTCATCTGCGAACTTTGTTAGCCAGAGTTCCTTAGTGTTAGCCTGTACTTCAGAGAAGTAGATGCCAAACAAGAGTGGTCCAAGGACTGAACCCTGAGGTACTCCACTTTTCACTTGTCTGGAGCTGGATTTGGAGTCGGCTACTTTTACAGCCTGGGTTTTGTCAGTAAGCCAGTTGGCAACCCATCAAGTGACGTAGGGATTTATGCCCAGCTTATTAAGTTTATCTATGATTCCCGACTGGGGGATTGTGTCGAAGGCCTTGGTGAGGTCCAGATAGGCTGTGTGGACTGTCTTACCCTCATCCACAGCTCTGGAGACTGATTCCGAAGAAGTCAATCAGGTTCAGGAGACAAGATCGGCCCTTCACAAACCCAAACAGGGTGGGGTCCAGTGTTTGAAGGTTGCCAATATCTTTGTTTATAAGTTCCATGATAATGTGTTCCATGCCCTTGCAGATCGGGCTCGTCAGACTGATGGGACGGTAGTTCCTGGGATCCAAGGTGGATCCCCCCTTGTGGAGTGGGATAACTGTAGCTGTGTGCCACTCAGTGGGCATGAAGCCTGAGGTGAGGCTATGATTAAACATGACACTTAGGTAACGTGCCAGTTCATTTTGTAGTTCATGCAGTACACAGCCTGGGATGTCACCTGGTCCAATTGGTGCTGTATTCTTAGCTTTGGAGAGTGTGGTTTCTACCTGTGTGGCCATGATTACCGGAATTTGGCAATCTTTTGGTATTGAGATGGGTCCTTTAGGGAGTGAGAGGAGTGTGAAGCTGGCACTAAGTCGATCTGCCAGGATATTGGCAACATCCTTGGGATCAGTATATTTACTGCCATTCTGTTGAAGCTCAGAGCAGATCTGAGCATGGGCATTTAGATTCTTGACATAACTATAGAATGCCTTGTGGCTGTCTTTGGAATCTTTAGCATTTTTATTTTCGTAACTAGCTTTTGAGGATTTTATGAGGGATCTCAGCTTCTTATTGACTGAGGCTGGTGAGGGAGTTTATTGCATCCTGGGATTTTACTCTTTTCTGCAACAGTTTCTTCCTTCTGTTGTATAGTTTGTTTATAGCAGGGGACCACCAGATTGGCTTCCTTTTTTTTGGAGGAGAGCATCTTGGTTCTATTTGGGATGGCACGATTCATGCACAAGTGGATGTGCTCGTACAGTGCCTTAGTGTAAGATTCTGCAGTCGAACTTTCTGATCCCGTCTGCATGGGTGTCATGAAGTTTGTCACTTCTGACTTCAGTAGCATGAAGTTGGCTTTGGATAAGTTTTTTAAGGAGGTTTCCTTACTGGGGGGGGGGGGTGGGATGTGGATGTCAAGGGTGATTTGCTTATGGTCAGATCTGACCAATGAGGGAGTGACCACTGGTGTGGAGCATCTATCTCCCATGTTGGTAATTACCAGGTCTAGGATACTGGAGCCCCTGGAGGGACAATGGATTAGTTGATCCAGGGCATTGGAATTTATGAATTCTGAGAACCGTTGGGAAAAGCCGTTGGTACCCGAGTAGTTTTCCCAGTTAATGGCAGGGTAGTTGAAATCACCCAGTATTAGGGTGTTTGGTTGTATCTTAATATTTTCCAGTATGTTTAGAAAGGTATAGTGAGAATCTTGGGGCATGGTGGGTGATCTGTAGCAAACTACAATTTGGATTGCAGTCTTACCTAGTGTTAGTTGCACCTGGAGAATTTCAGATGCATTGTGTTGGGCAACTAGCCTGGAGGTGTGAATATCCTTGGTGAATATGGACACTCCTCCACCTTTAGTGTTTCAGTCTTGGTTTTGTGGCCGAAAAGTGTGGTAAGAGTTGTAGCCTGGTATTGCAGGGGTGCTCTCTGGAACCTTGAACCAAGTGTCAGTTACTGCACATATATCGATGTTCTCCACTTTTAGGAGCGCCGTGAGAGAGTGCATTTTGAGGTTTAGACTTCTAGCATTGAGTAGCATTACCTTCAGGTTTTGCATGCTTGTATCTGTTACAGTGGTGGTTTTGTCCTTTGAACCTTGCCTAAAAAAAGGCACTATAGGGGTGGCAAGAGCTTTAGCCAGTAACCTGAATCCCAGGGGTGACAGGTGCAGACCATCTCTGGCAAAGCATTGTGGTTTGTCGATCATGTCTTCCAAGGCAGACAGATACTGGATGCCCTTTGAATGACACCAGAAGCTTAGCCAATTGTTGTAGTCAGTCATTTTGTCCTTATACTGTGGTATCATTCTGGGTGAAGGCAGGATGCTACTCAGGGCTAGGGTCATACCTGCCTGGGTCACATGATCCGAGAGCTCTTCTGTGTCTCTTTTCATGTAGTCCAGGGAGGTACGTCTCAAGTCATTCACTCCAGCATGAACAATGACAGAGTCGTATTTGTACTTGTTGTGGAGTGACTTGAGTGCATCCATTATGTGGTGGATCCTGACACCCTGGCAGGTGTAGTGCAGGTGTTAACCTTCTCCTCTTGACTGTCTAGCACAATCTTGGCCGGAGAGAGCTTTGCTTCCAGTTTGGCTATGTAAGTGCATCTCTCGCAGGTTGTAGTGTTGGGTGGTAGGAGGAGAGGGTTATCTGTGTACATGAGGTAGTTGCCGCATTGCCCCAGAATGCCTAGATTCACCAGGCAGACAGAAGAAATCACTGGAAGCTGACCCTTTGACATGCCTATTTAGGTGCTTTGTTTTGTAAAGTATAAGAGCTGTTTTCCTTTACCTTTGCAAGGTACTTTGCAATTATAGGCTGTTTAGTGCCTACAATTAATTTCTCCTTATTGACAAGGAGGGTTGAGTGCTTGTATCAGTTTCAGGCTTCCTAGTGCTTTCCAGCAGGTTCTAGAACCAGTGCTAGTCATAGGGGTTCAGATTTTACTGCTACTACTGAGAAACCAGCTAATTCTGAGGGAAAATTTGAAGACCAGACTTTCTGGCACCTGGAATAGTTTAACTGTAGCCTTGCGGTGCTGCATGATGTGAAAAATGTGCAAACACATGTGTTTTTAAGCCAGAAAGTTGAGTGGGATAGAAATCAGCCCAAAAAGGCTAAGAAAATTACAATTTCAGAGCTGGAAACCACTCTGCTAGTGTTAGATAGGCAGTACAATGCTCACCACTCCCACTGGTAAGCAGTAGGACGTCCCTCTACCACAGCAAGGTCTGGATAGCTCTGAACACAGAAACTAATGTCCTGAGGCAAGCAAAGCTTGGGATCTGAACTGGCTAGGAAAGGTGGGATATGAGCAAACAAGACAGTATTTTTTTTTTGTCAAAACAGGCTAAATAATGCAATAATACAGTAAATAAACACAGAAAAGGCTAACACACTTGAGTGTGTAGTCCTAAACAGTAACTGCAATTAAAACTCTACAAACATATCAATTTAAAACTTTTTAAATGAAGCAAGGCAAGTGCACAACTGAAAAACTATTTAAGAGGCAGTAATATAACAGAATATGTAGCTAGTCTACATATACAGAGAAGTCTATATATACAAAAAAGCAGCTAAAACACACAGACAATTCAGATGCAGTGCAACCTAGAGCACTTGAGTTGTAGCAATATTAAGGCAAATACAGTTTTATAAAATATACTCTATATTTCCAAAATGTTTGAGAAGCACAGTCAGAACACAAGGATATTCACTCATTTTTTGAAAGGGAGAAAGGAGGAACAGAAGGCCTTCTCAGATGTTCTGTCTGTATTAGGTAGAATGAGCTACTGACACTAGACTGGGAGGAGTGGCCCAGATCAAATTTACAGTAGGGCCGGGCAAATGCAAAGCCACCAAGTATAACAACAAGACACCAAGAGGGAGGGGGGGATACTAAAGGTATTAGCCTACACTCTTTAGACAGCAAACACTACAGAAAGCCACAAAATGAAAGTTTTTAAACAGATAAAGGAGCAAAGAGACTCTACAGAATATTTTTAACTGCAAACAAATCAGTTATCCATGCAGATTAGTTAATAGCAATAAAATGCAGTAAAAACTATGCAGCAGGCGATAAAAAGTGCTATATATGACTTGCTAGAAACAATAATCAGTATAAATAAGTCAAAAAAGAGGATACTTATATATCTCAGATCAGAGTTGTAGACAACACCCCTCCTCCACTCTGCTCAGTGTGTATAGACAGATATCCTCTCAAGTTAGGGCTTAAATACCAGAAGATACAACCTTAGACAACTTTTGTTTTAAAGGACAAAAGAACCAGCCCCTACTAGTCAGCAGCCAGTTAACACAAATCTGAACTAGGACAATACTAAAGCTATTAGCCTACACTCTTTAGACAGCAAATACTACAGAAAGCCACAAAATGAAAGTTTTTAAACAGATAAAGGAGCAAAGAGACTCTACAGAATGCTTTCAACTGCAAACAAATCAGTTACCCATGCAGATTAGTTAATAGCAATAAAATGCAGTACAAACTATGCAGCAGGCAATACAAAGTGCTATATATGAATTGCTAGAAACAATAATCAGTATAAATAAGCCAAAAAACAGGATACTCATATATTTCAGATCAGAGTTGTAGTCAATGCCCCTCCTCCACTCTGCTGAGTGTGTATAGACAAAAATCCTCTCAAAGCTAGGGCTTAAATACCAGAATATACAACCTTAGACAACTTTTTTTTTAAAAAAGGACAAAAGAACCAGCCCCCACTAGCCAGCAGCCAATTAACACAAATCTGAACTAGGAAAATACTAAAGCTATTAGCCTACACTCTTTAGACAGCAAACACTACAGAAAGCCACAAAATTAAAGTTTTTAAACAGATAAAGGAGCAAAGAAACTCTACAGAATGCTTTTAACTGCAAACAAATCAGTTATCAGTGCTAATTAGTTAATAACAATAAAATATAGTAAAAACTATGCAGCGGGCAATAAAAAGTGCTATATATGAATTGCTAGAAACAATAATCAGTATAAATAAGCCAAATATCAGGATAATTATACATCTCAGATCAGGGTTGTAGTCAACGCCCCTCCTCCACTCTGCCCAGTGTGTATAGACAGAAATCCTCTCAAAGTTAGGACTTAAATATACTAAATTTGGAGGTATATTTGGACACTCTAGCCCTTGAGAGAGGAGTGAAGACAACAATAATGTACTGTGAAGCCAATTAGACAAGAGTACATAAGTCCAGTGGACATGTGTGCAAAATGGACAGCTATGTATGGGGCAAACTTTTTTTTTGTGGGAACAGATTGCCTTTTTTTTTAAGGTGAGAGTGGGATGTTGGGGAAGGATAGCAGGTATATTTGGTGAGGTAGTTTGGGTAGGATGACAGACAAGACAGACAAGACAGCATACAGGGGTTGTATATGACACGTGGGGGGTGGTAAAAACCTTGGATGGGGAGGGGTGTTTGGAAGTCAGAAGCCCATGAGCCCCCAAATGGATATAGTGGGACTGACATCCCCACCCATGGGCAGTCACCACTGCACCTTCAGGGCCCTGAAGGTGGCTGTGCTGGGGGCTGATTGTGCCACGCAACCCTCAAGCTGGCATAGCAGATCTCCAAACTCCTTTCTGTGCTTGCTATGCACCAATCCCCGGACCTGGCTTTGTGTGACAGTATCCTGTCCATGCCCGCTCCCAGGGGGAGCCCCCTTCCCCTGAGGCAGTCCCACCCAAAGGTGGTGCAGGACTAGCTGATGAGGAGGTTCCTGGGTGGGTCCCAGATGTGCTGTGGCCTGGTGTCACAGCCAGATGAGGTGGGAGAGGTGGCTCCACTGGGACCAGCCTTCCCAAACGTGCCATGGTGTTGCAGTTTTAGAACATATGTGGGTTGGTAATAATCAACACAATCCAGGATTAGTTATAACAGCATCCACAGATATTCCCATTAACCCAAAACAACAGATTTGGAACAATTGCATAGCAAACAGAGCACATGCATATATGGACCCACAGTGGCCATTACAAAGGCATGCAGGTTACATTAATAGCAACAGGCCACCAATGATAGTATTTCAACATGACAAATTAATAGAAACAGATTTCAATATTTGTTGAACAATAGGACGTATGTCTCAACAGTAGGTTTGGTGTAAAACATACCCATTGATTTGTGTGTTTAGATTATTGTTGCAGATATGGTGGTGGGGGAGAGAGATGTCAATTAACAACTTTTATATCCTTGCAGTACTCACAACTTTAATGATTATTGCTCTAATCATTACTCTACACGTATTATTATAATACCCTATTGCCTTGGTTTGGCCAGTGGTATGGTTGTGCACAGTGTATAATTCAACCATCTTATAGCTCCTTTCTAATTCACTTACCTGGAAGACCTGTGGGGGGAATCATTGTTAACACTACCTGACTGTTTCTACACATAATCCCAAAATCCTAATTAAAATTATGCATACAGCTTACTACCACTCCCGGGATTCGAACCATGGCTGTGTCTGCTAAAAATACAATTTGCGTTTCATCAGAGTGAACTATTAAGAAACTGATGTCTTTTCCTTCAGTATTTTCTGTCTAAGTCTCTCTTGGTTGTACAATCTGACCCTGTAATTATAGCATTATTATACAGACATTCCTAGACATATTTTTATGTAGCACAGTGTTGGAAACAGTGGTTAACACAACATTACCATTCCGATATCAGATCTTGGTGAATGCAACATGTCAGGCCATACAATACCAGAGTAAACACAACCAGTCCAGGATTTAGACCTTTATTGCCAGGCAGTTGCAGTTCTCTTACCTGGAAGACCTGTGGAGGGAATGCTTGTTAACACTACCTGTTTGCACACATATTCCCAAAATCCTAGTTAAAATTATGCATACAGCTTACTACCACTCCTGGGATTCAAACCATGGCTATGTCTGCTAAAAATATAACAATCTGTATATCATCAGAGTTAGCTACTGAGAACTTTATTGCCAGGCAATTACACTTTTATTTAAATATGACCTATATGGGACTATCACTGTCATATTGTCTGGTTTGTTCAGTACAAACCATACACATTTTATACTGCCAGGTGACATTTTACTCCTTTATATTAATTTGGCATGACTACTACAAGCAGGATTGTTACTCACCAACCTCCCAACGCAGTCTTCCTGGTTCACAGCCCACTCAGCTGAAGCTGTAATGAAAATAGAGAAACATTTATGCATACCTATCTATCACATACACAGGCTGGACTATGGTAAACAGTTATTGCTATGAATACTTACACACTTCTGGGACATCTCCCCTGTCTCTTGCTTCTTGGACCCACTGTTCCAAGAGATCCTTCTTCCTCCATTTCAAGTCAGCATAGTGGTGCCGGACCTGATCACCAGTCTAAGGGATACCAGTGACACTGGTGAGATCATGGGCGAGACTTTCTCAGGTTTCCTCTTTGTATTGGTAGCCCTGGTACTGGTCCTGCAGCAGTCTCACATCATGTTTTTGTACCAGGAGTTCTACCATAACCTTGAACTCCTGCATGCCCCAGTGCTGTGCCCAAAAATGCATGCTCTCTCCAACACCTGCCATACTACCTACAGTGGAGAACTGCAACCAGTTCTGTGCTGTATTCCCACATATGGGGTTTAAATATGCCCAATTTCCTGCCCTTTGCCATGATTGGACAGTTTTGAAAATGCTGAGCTAAGCTAAGCTACGGGCAAACCTGCTTAGCTAAGGTTGGCAGTGCTTAAAGGGGCAGGCTCAGTATTGCTTACCAATGGGCAAATCCACTTAGCTGGGCTACTCATTGCTTAGTATTCATATGTACACAATGCTTACAACCAGGCAGCATAGATGTGCAATGCTTAGCATTGCTTATATTTTATTGGACTACCACTTGTATGGGATTGATTCATCATTCATTACATAATATAGATTTATTTAACTTCCCTGACATCCCCACAATGTGCTGTTATTACGTTTATTCTTGTGTGGCTATACTGTATGGGGCACTTGTGTTTATATGGGGGTTTCACTACTTTATTACACTGGCACCTCATATCAGGGTCTAATACACTACTCTGGTTGAGAAAAATAAGTTACTTCCTACATAAATATACAAATAAATTAAGATTGTAATGTTTACCCATACAAAATGGAAATGGCTTTGGTGAGGCTCAAAGCATGAATGACTACATGCAAGGCATATGCTCTAACTGTTACACTATTGCACTTATACTTATGTTGGATGTCGATTGCATTTTAACTTATCCTGCCATTTCAGCTGGGCTAAGCGTAGCTAAGCTACAGGCACACTCGAGTAGCTATGCTTAAACTTTATTGCATATGTGCAAAAAAAGTATTTGTTGTGTTTTTTACTTTGAACCCTTTAGAATATCCATGCTAATGCTGAACTTGTTATTTTGTCAACTTTATGGCTTTGTAGGGATGATTGTCCCTTATGGCTTTGTCCAGATACCTTACTCTGATGGGTTGGGAGGTGTGCACTATGTGCTTCATACCCTGCTGAAAATTCATGCTTATGCTAAACCTGTTATTCTATCAACTTTATGGCTTTGTAGGGACGATTGTCCCTTATGGCTTTGTCCAGATTCCTTACAGATGGGTTGGGAGGTGTGCGCTATGAGCTTTGTACCCTGCTGAATATTCATGCTTATGCTAAACCTGTTATTCTATCCACTTTCCAGCTTTGTAGGGATGATTGTCCCTTATGGTTTTGTCCAGATTTCTTACCCTGACAGGTTGGGGGTGTTACAAGCATTCTTGCTCGATTTAAATTGCCGTACAGCCATTTTGATGTGCATGGGGCATGTGTATTGTGAGATCACTGCTCTCAGACACACACCCTCCACTCATACACAGAACCATGTCTGTTTTACAGCATGGCAGCATGCCTTAATGAATATGCATGGCGCACTGCCGTGCTGCAAGGGAATGGTCCCTTCCATGCAAGAATAAGCTATTCTTGCATGGACGTTTGCGGAATCCCAGGGAGGGCGATTATTCTCATGCAACTATTGGAAAAAGGTGAAATGGGGTAGAGCAGGACTAATTTATAAAGTCTCATGGGAGGGCAAGGCAAAAGCTTTCAAGGACTTCATAGAAAGATGGAGTAAACAATAGAACATTCTCTTTTCTAAGGAACAGTAGGAGTAGGTTTGGTGAGCTGTGAACAAATTGAATAAATGGCCCAAGTATCATGATTAGCAGTTAAGAATTTTCTTTAAATAGTATGTAATACCATAAAAGCAATTGAGGGTGGGTACCATATATGTTAGTAAATGTTGGAGATGTGGTCAAAGTAAGGTGGATAATTTCCATATGCTTTGGAGCTTCTTCAAAGTTCAATCATATTGGATTTTACTAAATGTTAAGTTCACCACTGTTTTTGGAATAGTTCCTTCTTACATTGGGTGTACTGGATATTTGGTTTATCTCCTAGTACTAATTCCTATGTTAGCAAATTTTGGGAGCTTACTGGGCTTTTGCTAGCACTGTTGAGTTTCTATGTCCAAAAAAATGGAAAATTAAAGCAATTATGGGTGAGGAATATTTACATAGCTATTTGAGACACCTTCTGTTAAACATTTTGTATTCATTTAAGAATGAGGACAGAACTAATAATTTCCCTCCACAGTACAGAAAGATATGTGAAAGCTATATTTTTTGGTATCTAATCCTTTCTACTTTATTCAAATTGAAGGAATGGTTTATTAGTCTCCTCTGTCTTGATATTAGTTTACCTACCAATCAGGGTATTGTTGGGCCATTACACCTTGCATATAGCTGCAATGGTTGATTTGTTTTCATATTTTGTATATTTTGTTAGTGTGTTTTAACTTTGTAACTTGTATTGAATATAATGGCTATTTTGATTTGGTCCTTCTGTTTTGCTATCTGTTTTGTAAAAGTAAATAAAATTCAGTTAAAAATGTTAATATCTTAAGTATGACAGAAATTTGCAGGGATTGTTAGACTCAGGCAGTATGGTAGCATAAAAAGGCAGTATGTAATAAAGCTATTACTGATAAAGCATTAGAAGATTTAGAACTAGTATGCATTTGTGGAGACAAGGAACAGTGTCCTTCTACTCAGATGGAAATACAAACTAGGTTTGCAAAGGTAATTCATCCTATCACTGCTGTTTCTAATTTAACATATGCCATAATGAAAGAAAAAATAATTTTCACCACCTTAAAGAGTAGTTGTGGTATTCAGAAGAAAGTAGTTTGTTTGGTAAGTCATCCTGTTACTACAGAAAGGAGAATCATAAGGAAAATAAGAGTACAAATATGCCTCTGCCTAACACAGTAAGGTGTGGGGGCAACTGCCAGATGCATTCATTAGAGTGTTTGACCCCAACAAACACCAAGGCGTAGTCCTAGAAAACCCTATATATGCAAGCGTCTGGTTAAGAATAGAAAAAAGATGTCAAAATACACCTCTGACAGAGCAGCCAACAAGAACAGAACCAGTAGAAGCAAAGCAAAACAGGAAACTGAAGTGCTTAGCAGAACTGAAGAAAACAACTATCCCACTGAGATGGTGACTAAAGAAATACATTCAGTAAGTGTGTAAAATGAACAACTTTATTGAAGTCCAAACTTCTGGCAGTTAAATCAAAAGCCACAGAATTTGAGAATTATGAGTTGTAAATAGGTGTTGAGAAGAAATGCAAGAATTACAAAAGATTTTGTCAGGATAATTAAAGGGAGAGAAGCAATATGTGGTCAGAGTTTTAAACATACTTTTATCAGTATAAGACATAAAGGTCAAATGAGGGAAGACTGTAGGCAACAGGTAATTATAAACGAGTGGAAAGAAAAAATTAGATAAAATGTGTTTTAAGATGCATTTTCAGAGGGAAAGCAAACAAAAAGAAGAGAAATTTTAAAGGTGGTGTGCTTTCATTCTGAGAAAGAGAGAGAAGGCACAACACAGATAAAAGAAAAAAATGATATATCAATGTGAAAACTATCTTGAAGAGGACTCTAACGATATTCTGACTCAGCCAAAACCTAGGAACATTAAGCAAAAGGAAAAGAGTTCTATGACTCAGGTTCATAAAGAAAGGGAACAATAAAAATTAAATAGAGACAGCAATTGACACTAAAGAATAATGGTACACGTTACCATTTCTAGGAGAAGAACAAGACCCTGAGATGCCATTGCCTGTGTTTATAGGGAAGGAGGCAGTGCCTTATATTGAAAGATGGTTGCATTCTAAAAAGGCAGGGTGGGAAGATAGCACTTTAAGCAGAACAAGGAAAGTTATAGCTAGGGCAGTTGGGGTATGTAGAACAGAGTGTGTGTGCTATATCTTTAAGAAGTATTTCAATGTCAGTACTTGCATACAAAAATCAAACATGCACTAGATTCAGAGCAATTTTGAAACTGCAACCAGAGAGTGAGCATGTGTAGTGTAATAGCTAGTTTGTTTATAAGTTTATCTAAGCTAAAATTATTAAACCTCAGTCCTGATGTGTTTGTACATAATAAAGCTGCTTGAACAGAACCCACAAAGACTTGTTAATTTTATCCTGACTAGGCAAGCAACATGGTGGCTGAACTGGGATTCCAGAAGCTGTTTTTCAGAGCTACGAGGTACAGGAAGTAGTGAGAGCTGGGCAGTCAGCAGGTTTAAAGGTGAGCTTGTGGACAATGGTGAGTTGTAGATAATTGAGTTAGTTGGGTAGTTCAAGCCAGTTGAGGGTGAAGAGGGAGTGACAGTGGTGGTTTTGAATTGGTTGCAAATTTGGAGATCTTGTGGTAGCAGGATTCAAGTTTGGACTGAAGGCCAAGATGGAGATTGGTGAAAAGATGGGCAACATACATAAGGGAGGGGAGTAGGAAGGCGGATGCAAAGGTTTGACGGATAGAGGGGCTTAGGAAGCAGTTATGCCTGTAGAGGAGACCTACCTTTTGGTGGATTTTCTTGATTGTGGAGTGGATGTGGGTGTCAGATTTTAGTTCTTCATCAATAATGGTGCCAAGAAGCTTGGTGTTGAGAACAATTTCAAGAAGGGTGTTGTTTTGGCTCTGTATGATGAATGTGGATTTGTTAATGGAGTTTTTGGTAGGGGAAAAACATTAGTTTGGTTTTATTTGCACTTAGTGCCAAATGGTTAGACTGCATCCAGATTTCTGTTTTGGAGAAGGCTAGTTGGGTTTTTGCTAGGAGGGGAAGAAGGCTGAGCAGATAATTGTTGAGTCATCTGCATATTAGTTGATAAATGAGTCTGGGATGGATTGGTGAACGTTGTTAATGAATAGGTTGAAGAGAAGAGGGCCAAGAACAGAACCTTGTGGGACACCTGTGGGTGTGGGAAGGAAGGGGGTGGTTGAAATTTTCCATTGGACAGCTTGTTGGCAGTTAGACAAGTAGCTGGAAAACCAGGTGATGGTGGTGGGAGAGAGGTGTACAGTGGAGAGTTAGGATATAAGTAGGGTATGTGAGATAGTGTCAAAGGCCTTTGACAGATCTAGGAATAGTGTGGATACAAACTTTCCTGAGTCGCGTTTGAGGTTTATAGTTTCAACAAAGGAAAGAAGGGCAGTCATGGTGCTGTGGTCAGGATGGACGCCGTGTTGGGTAGGGGAGAGGAGATTGTTTAGTGTTAGGTGTGCCATGAGTTGTGCTTGTATTTTCTCTAGTATTTTAGAAAGAGGGGAAAGCATAGCAATAAGCCTGAAATTGGTGGTATCAGTATTTTTGCCACCTATGTGGAGGGGAATGATGTAAGCATGGCACCAGATAGAAAGGATTTTTGATTCTTGTATGGATCTATTTATAAGAATAGAGATGGGATCGACAATGCTGTCTGCAGATTGTTTGAGGAATGTGGGTGGAAGGTTTTTGGGTGCATTGGGACAGGGTTTGAGTTTCTGGAGAAGTCTTTTTATAGTGCTTGTGGGGATGGGCTTGAGGCAGAAGGATGTGGAGGAAGGTTGATGACTGGGGTGGTGGTTGGGGCAGGAGGGGGTGGTGGTGGAGGAGGGGGTGGAAAGGAGGCTGATAGTTTAGCTGTGCAGTCTATGAAGAATGAGATCAACTGGCTGGCTGTTTCAAGGTTGGAGAGGTTGGGCTCTGGGCAGGGGTTTTCTTTGTTGCCAGAATGCAGCATAGATGAGATGAAGTCCCAGATTTTTTGGGGATTTGTTGATTGCAAGGACTGGAGTTTGCAGTAGTGGGCTTTGTGGTCTTTAATTATTAGCTTTTTTTGCGGAGTTTTGTATTGGCTTATACTCTAGGAGGCTGATAGGGTTTTTATGTTTTTGATATTATTTCCATTTTTTGCCCCTTTGGTGCAAGGCTAGTTTAGTATATTTTGATAACCATGGGCAAGGATCGATTTTGATGTGTTTGGTTTGAGGTGGGGCTTGCTGATTGAGAAGGGTTTGGAATGAGTGGTTAAAGTAGGAAAAGGCATCATCTAGAGGAAGGGTTTTTGGAGGGGACCAGTCAGTATGCCTTAAGCATTCAGAGAAAGTTAGAGGGTTGTTTATGGAGTGGAGATGGGAGATGGTCAGTGAAGGCTGGTAGGTTATCACTGAGAGGATCAGGTAATGTTCCGGCTTTGGTGATAAGGTTTGGGTGAGTTGTTAGGATCCAGTCAATGATGGTACCAGAGCTACCATCTTTATTTGGTCTGGTTGGAGACTGTATTAGTTGGGAGAAGTTGTACAGGTTGATTGAAGCCTGGGCTTCAGATTTAATAGTATTCCAGTTGATGTTGGTATCACCGAGAATATAGGTTTATTTTTTATATTGGAGGAGAACCAGTACAGGATGTTTTCAAGAGTTTTGATATCACCAGGGGGACTATAGGGCAGCAATACATATGGACTTGTGTTTGTTTATTTTTAGTAAACCTATTATAATCTCAGCATTGGCAAATGTTGGTATTTTATTGGAGAATGGAGTTATGGTATGGGAGGTGGGGTAGATTATTGCTACTCCACACCCTTTCTTGTGGGGTCTGTCATTGTGAATGATTTGGAAACCTGGTGGTAGGATTTTGCTATTTTTTATATAGGTTTTCAGCCAGGTTTCAGAAATGGCGGTAATGTTGGGGTAGTTATGGGAGAGCCAGGCATGGAGGTAAGGGATTTTGTTTTTTAAGCTTTGTGCATTATGTGTTGTAAGGTGAATGGACTTTGAGTTTATGAAATGAGTGGAGGGTTTGGTGAGATTGATGTTAGAGATGGGACTGGGGTTGGGGTGGATGTCGCTGGCTAGTGAGAGACAGATGTGGTGGAGAGAAGAGTGAGGCAGTGTGTTGGGCAAGGGTAGCTTGGGTTGTGTGAGAGTAGTGATTTTCTGGTACCACATTTAAGAGGGGAGTACAGGGGGGGTGGGATTGGGAGCAGTTTTGGTTTGAAGAAATAGATTGGGTTAGAGGTAAACAGTTCATGTGAGATGGGTGAGTAGGATGGGAAGTGAGGTTGATGGTAAGATGTAGTGGAGTGTGTGTGAGAGTTATGACAAGGGTTGGGAAAAAGTGTGAGCTAGGTAAGATAAGAGAGAGATTCCTCCTCCCAACAAGCTCAAATATATGTGAGAGATGCAACTATATAGCCAAACTGGAGGCTGACCTCTCTCAACCCAGTACTGGCACAGTCAGTCAGGAGGAGAAGGTAACCACACACACCACAAATCCAGTCTCACATAGACCTATCGCAACAGCAAACCAAACACATAAACACAAAAACATACTCTGAGGCTCTAAATAAAAATCTGCCCAAGCAGCAGAGACCTCCAAAGCAGACATCCAAGCAACCGCTACCCCACAACAATACCCACGTATCACATAGTTCACAAAGTCAGTGTGCCACACAGTCACAGCCCGTAAGGCTAAACAACACACTTAATACACTTGTAATAGGTGACTCTATTGTCAGACACACTGACGTCCCAATCACCAGGCTGAACAAGGAGAAGGTCACTGTATGCTGCCTGTCAGGTGTCAGGATCCACCACATAACACAAGCACTCAGGTCACTCCAAAGCAAGTACAAATATGACTCCATCATTATCCATGCTGGTGTGAATGACCTGAGACGTACCTCCCTGGACTACATGAAAAGAGACATAGAGGAGCTCTCTGATCATGTAGCCCAGACCAGTATGACCCTGACCTTGAGTAGCATCTTACCCTCAACAAGAATGATGCCACAGTATAAAGACAAAATGATCAATTTTAACAATTGGCTAAAGTATTGGTGTCATTCAAAGGGGATCCAGTGTCTGTCAGCCTGGGATGACATGCTCGACAAGCCATGTTGCTTCACTAGGGACGGCTTGCACCTGTCACCTCTGGGCTTTCAAATACTGGCTAAGGCTTTTGCCACCCCCATAGTGCATTTTTTAGGTAAAGCTCAAAAGACAAACCCACCTCCATAGACAACACAAGGAAATAGAAACTAAGGGTAATGCTGCTCAACGCCAGAAGTCTAAACCTCAAGATGCATGCACTCGAGGCTCTCCTCAGTATGGAGAACATTGATATCTGTGCAGTAACAGAAACCTGGTTCAAGACTCCCGAGAGCACCCCAGCACTACCAGGTTATACCTCATACCATGCTTTTCGGCTCCAAAACTCAGACCAAACTACAAAAGGAGGGGGAGTATCCATATTCATCAAAGATACCCACACCTCCAGGTTAGTGGCACTGTACGAAGCATCAGAGACCATCCATGTGCAACTAACAGTGGGCAAAACTGCTTTCAGTTTATAGCCTGCTACAGACCACCCTCCCAAACTCAGGAACCACACTCGGCTTTCCTGAGAACACTGGAGAATATGAAGGTCTCCAAAACACCATTATATTGGGTGACTTCAACTACCCAAACATAGACTGGGAGCACTGCTCAAGCCCCAACACCTTCACCCAACAGTTCCTAGAATTTATAAACTCAAATGCTATGGAACAACTGGTGACCACTCCCACAAGAGGGGAAATCATATTGGACCTGATCATCACCAACATGGGGACTCTATGTTCCATACCAGAGGTATACCCCTCATTGGTAAGATCTGACCATAAAGTAATCTCACTGGACATCCATATCCTGTCCCCACCCCCAGCCAAGGAAACCACAGTAAAGAACTGCTCAAAAGCAAACTTCACACTTCTCAAAACCGAGGTGGAATCCCTCAAAGTCCCCGGGCCAGTGGAAAATATGGCCCAAACCGCAGAATCATTTACAAACACATTCTATGGACACCTACAGGAATGCATGGATCGTGCTATCCCAAGTAAAACCAAGACTCACTCCTCCAAAGGCAGGAGACCTGTCTGGTGGACCCCAGCCATAAATAAGCTATACAACAGAAGGAGGAACCTACTACATGATAGAGTAAAATCCCAAAAAGGGAAGGCATCTCTGATCAGTACTAGCAAGAAACTACGATCCCTCATAAAATCATCTAAGGCCAGCTTTGAAAGAAAAATTGCACATGACGCTAAAGATAATCACAAGGCCTTCTTTAGTTATGTCAGGAACCTGGGTGGCAACTCCCAGATATGCTCTGAGTTAGTGCAAAATGACAAAAAATACACTGAACCCACAGACATTGCCAACATCCTGGCAGACAGGTTCAGTGCAAACTTCTCCCCCCCCTTCCCCCCAAAAGAGCAAATGTCTATCCCAACAGAGTGTAGCCTCCCTGACATCACAGATGCACAGGTGAGAGCTGCCCTCCAAAGCAAAAAACACAGCATCAATGGGACCGGACGGTGTCCCGGGCTGCATCTTACATGAGCTCCAAGAAGAACTGAACCCTCATATAAAGTCACTGTTCAATCTCAGCCTTACTACAGGATATGTACCCAAGGAATGGCGTACAGCAACAGTGGTCCCACTCCACAAAGGTAGTGCCACAACGGACCCCGGAAACTATCGCCTTATAAGCCTGACTAGCCTGGTCTGCAAAGCTATGGAGCGTATCATCATGGAACTCACAAACAAAGACATTGGGAACCTCCAAACACTGAATCCTACTTATTATTCCAACAAATTACTGGAACCACCACGATGATGATAAAAACTGTTTTATTTCAATAAAAACAAGCGCTTAAATATCAACCTCTATGCTACAAGATGGGTTGCAAACTGGCTCAGGGATAGAACCCACATGGTCAGACTTGCAGATGCCATGTCAGACTCTAAACCAGTTACAAGTGGCGTCGCATAAGGCTCAGTCCTGGGACCTCTCTTGTTCGGTATATATTTCTCTGAGATACAGGCTAACATGGGAGGACTATGGCTGACTAAGTTCACAGATGACTGCAAACTGGGTGCCATAATCGATTCGCCGACTGACACAAGCATCCTGCAAAAGGGTCTCACAGAGATGGATAACTGGTGCCAGAGCCATGGCTTAAAGCTAAATGCCAAAAAGTGCATAGTCATCCCCTTTGGGAAAAACAAAGTGCCCACAAATTACCACATAGGTGGTAATCCATTAAGTACAAAAGAAGTAATTAGGGATTTGGGGACCCAAGTAGATAGCAATCTCTCCTTTGACAATCACATTGCCAAAGTGGTTAGAAAGACCTTCTATATAGCCCACCTTATCACGAAAGGGTTCACATCTAGATCAAGAGAGGTCATTGTGCCCCTCTACTCATCAATCATCAGGCCCATAATTGAATACAATGCCCCATCTGGGATGTACCTTACCCGACACCTGCAGCAACTGGAAAGACCCCAAACTTACCTCACCAAGAGGATCAAGGGACTCAAATAGATGCCGTACGCAGTTAGGCTAAAGAAACTCTAGCTCTACTCAGTTGCTTACCGCTTACTCAGAGGCAATCTGTGCCTGACGTATAAAGCCATGTCCAACCCAGAATTAATGGACATGCTCCACCTCAGGAAATTCAAATCCCTTAGAGCTATACCCTCCAGGGACTTAAACCTTGGCACAGAAATAAATAGGACATGCTGGAGGGACAGATTCATATCCCAGAGGCTCCCCTCTGGCTAGGCTTATAAATGCCCTAGGGCAGATAGCCTAGTATCAACCAATGAACCTATGAACCTAAATGTGGTTATAAGGAGAGATGTTATGTAGAGCACTGTAAGAGGGGTGGACATTTGGGGTGATATAGATCTACAGGTGGGTGGGATTTGGCTTAGATGTGTTGTGATTGGAGAAGTGTTGGGTGGGGAGGAGTAAAGGGATGTAATAAAGTACAGGTAGTGGGGGCAGGGTAGGGGAGTGGAGTGAGCCCAAAGGGTGAATGGAGTGGGTTATACCTTCCAGGAGGAGCAGCAGTCGCCAAACAGAAAACAATCAGTGAGAAAGTTAGCAACTACAGAAATAGGGCAGCCTATCATTTTGGTTTGAAAGTTACCTTTCTGTTTGTTTTTATTATTTATGCACCAATGGGGAGCTGCAGTTCACTGAGAAGTAGGAAAATAATATAGTTATGCCAGGGGTTTTAGAAAGGGACATGCAATAAGTGCTCACTACTGAGGGATGCCCGTGGGACAGACAGAAAAAGAGTGTAGTCAGGCAGAAGTTTTTAGTATTTAAAAATGGCACCGCAGCTCATGGGAGGAATAAGTAAACTCTCAAGAGGAAGAGGGAGGGTATAGACAGGATTGACAGGGCTGGGAAGCTTACAATAAGATTATGTTAGTAGACTGAGAGAAGGGGGGTAAGAGCCAAGGCTTGGAGAAAGGTGTGAGAAAACAGGTTTGACAGGGCTAGGAAACTTACACTAGAATTATGTTAGGAGAACAAGAAAAGGGGGGGGGGTATGGACCAGGACTTGGAGAAAGCTGTGAGAAGAGAAAACCAATCAACCAGCTAGCCCAGGTCAGTACCTAAAGGTGTCTGTTTATCTGTGTGAATTCAAGAGCAGATTTAGTAGAGCATCATGGAAGTAGAATCAATGGGGAAACAGTTAAAAGAGTGAGAAGCATGAGGTTTCTGGGAGTGCACATCGATGAGGACTTGTCTTGGAACACAAATACAAATGCTATAGTCAAGAAAGCTCACCAGAGGCTGCACTTTTTAAGAAGGCTGAGGTCAGTGAGTCTCCCATTGGCAGTTCTCACTACCTTCTACAGAGGTAAGATAGAAAGCATCCTGACGAACAACCTCGTGGTATGGTATGGAAGCTGCTCTACCTCTGACCGCAAATCCCTCGAGAGAGTGGTGAAGACAGCCGAGAGGATCATTAAGACCACCTTACCACCTATCCATGACTTGTACTTACCAGATGTCTCAGCAGGTCCAGAGGAATAATTAAAGACTGCACTCACCCTGCTTGCAGACTGTTCCTGCATCTATCATCCAGAAAGTGCTTCCAAAGCATAAATTGCAGAACTACGAGATTCAGGAACAGCTTCTTCCCTAATGTCATCAGGCTGCTGAACTCTAATAACTACAACACTCCATGATGTCCAACTGGGTCAGTAGAAACTGTCTCAATTTGTGCAAGAACCTGGTTACCAGTCTCACCTAATACTTAATGCAATATTCACCATGACTGTAACTTATAAGCCATCTAGGGCAGTAGCAATCCAGTAAAATATCTCTTCTTTCAGTGCAATACATGTAAATTCATAAATTAACCATAGTGCAATACTCAAAGGTCCATAGCGCAATACTCTAATGTTCACAGTGCAAGACTCAATGTCTCTTTCTGTGCAAGGATCAATGCAATGTCTTAAACAAGTACCTGTGCAATACTAAAGTCTCCTGCAAGTAAGTGCTCAGTTCAAAAAGTGTTAAAATGTCTTTCTAATTATGTGCAATATTAGTCTGTCTACCTGCATGTTTGTGATGTAATAGCCAGGTGTTACATGTGTAAATGTTTGTGAAAATAGTCTATATGTTGTCTGCACATTGAGTCTGGAGATATGGAATTTCATTCAGTTTTTTCACTTGTGTGATTTCTGAATGACAATAAAGTTTGCTTTGACTTTGACTTAGAATATGAAATAAATGTAAAGCATTGGGAAACTGTAAATATTTTCTACAATAAACAGGAGAATAAAATATAAAAATATAACAGAAATGTGATATACAAGATAAATAAAATATAAGAATATAAAATAAATGCAAAGCTTTGGAAAAATGTATATATTTGTTTCAGTAAATGGAAGAAAAAAAGAGGGGGTCCAGTCAGGGGTGGTCCATGCTATTGGACTGCTGGACTGCAGCCCCCTCAACAAAAAGAACTAAAAAGAAATAAAAAAAAAAAGAAAAAAGAAAAAAAAAGTTTTAAAATTCGCGCATGTGCAGTAGTCCAGACTACTGCGCATGCTCCAGGCAGTCCGGCAGTCCTGGTAGGGAAACATGAGGAGACGTCTGTGCACTTTTAAAGTGCACAGACTCGCTGGGAAAGCATCGGGGCCGGACTGCAACACCAGCAGTCAGTCTCACGTCATCAAGGGTTTGGATCTCGCGGGTCTTTGGATTATAGGGTTTGGATCTCGGGAATCTCGCGGGTCTTTGGATTATTGCACGGGCATTTGGATGTACATTATGGAGAATGGACAGCCAGGACAGGTAAGTGTGCTAATTATTTTATTACTGTTTGAATGTATACTGGACTGATGCTTTGTAGTGTGTGTGTGCTAATTATTACTATTTGAATGTATGCTGGACTGTGGTTAGGGAAGTGTGTGTGTGTGTTAATTATTACTATTTGAATGTATGCTGGACTGTGGTTAGGGAAGTGTGTGTGTGTGTGTTAATTATTACTATTTGAATGTATGCTGGACTGTGGTTAGGGAAGTGTGTGTGTGATTATGCTGACTGGTTAGGGAAGTGTTATGCTGACTGGTTAGGGAAGTGTTATGCTGGACTAGTTAGGTGTGTGTGTGTGTAAATGCCCTAGGTGCTCATGGTGGTGTGGTAGGGAATACCTCAGGCTTGAACCCTGTACCCTGTATGCAGGTGTTAAAGACTTGAGTTCCCTACCCACCACCATTTGTAAATAAATTGCAGATTTTTGCCTCATATTTGATCTGATCTGTTCCTCATAATATCTGTGGTTTGTAAATATCACAATGCTTGATATTTGATGGTGTAGTAGTAGCATTGTTGCCTCACAGCTGCAGGTTCTCAGATTTGATTCTTAGCTGGAGTTCCTTCTTTGTGGCGTCTGTATCTTCTCCCTGTGTTTGCGTGGGTTTGCTTTTGTGTCCTCCCATGTTACAAAGACATGTCTGCATTATTTCTTCCTCGGCCTCTGCTGAAAATTGTTTTTTTGTTCCAAGTCAGACTGTCCTGATTAACAAATGTTAAATAAAATTGACAGGCATTTGAATTTCAGACTTCAGGTTTCGGAATGTTTAATTTCTTACATATTTGATGGTGCAGTGGCAGTATTGTTGCTTCATAGCTACAGGGTTTGTGGTTTGATTCTTGGCTGTGGTGCCTTCTTTGTGGAGTCTCCATCTTATCTCTGTGTTTGTGTGGATTTGCTCTGGTATCCTGCCATTTTACAAAGACGTGCCTACAGTATTTCTCCCTGGGCCTCTGCTGAAAATTGTTTTTGTTCCATCAGAAGTAAAATTGACAGGCATTTTGAATTTCATACTTCATAGTCTTCAGAAAATACATAGTAAAACAACTTTTTATTCTAGCAATAAATATGTAGTAACACAACCTTTTATTATAGCAACTTTTTAAGTTTATAAGATGACTATTTGAAATTTTTCCTTATTTTTGGGATTGTAATACCCTGTTAGTGGCTTTGTCCAGGTTTTTTGTGCTAAGGTTGACAGCTATGGCAAGAACTGAATTCACTGAATATGTTTGAGGGCTGTATTCCCTCATTACTGGGTTTGTCCAGGTGTTTTGTGCTAAGAGGTTGACAGCTATGGTGAGAACTGAATTCATTAAATGATAGCCATTTAAGTTCAGTTTTCCTCTCGTTCACAAAACAGCTGATTTGGCGTAGTGGTATGTTGCTCTTGACTGTTTTGCACAGGGACCTTGTCTGTAAAATGTACAGTGGTAACACAGCATTTTTCTTTCACAAAGCAGGTGATTTGGCATAGTGGTATGTTGTTCTGACTCTTTTTTGCACAGGGACTTTGGCAGTAAAATGTATGGTGGTACCGTGGTAACACAGCATTTTATTCTAGCAGCTTTCCAAGATTATACAAGCAATGTTTAATGTGTCCCTGGTTTTTGCCCTTTTGACCCACCCCAATAAATTTGGCTTTTTCCAGACTTCTTGTGCTGCGAAGTTGAGATGCAGTTGAGTATTGAGTAGATTTTACAAGGAGCTGAGAGCTGCAGGGGAAGCAAAGTTTAGTGCTAATAGCACAACAAGCTGCGTGCTTGCTTTTGATGCAGAAGGTTGTTGGTTCTACTCCCATAAGGGGTGAATGCTGCCGTACTGAAAGTTAAGATACTAATTATGAGCCTGTTATCAGTTTGCCATCCATTTCCTATTGCAATATTACTAGCTTATTTTTAATGTAATTTAGGCAATTTATTCCACAGGGGCATCAGACACTTTATTGTTCGATGAAACCATGAAATATAAAGGTGATTGCTAGCACCAACCTCTTCATTACAGATTTATTTAACGTGGAATTATTTAGATGACTTTTTACTACTTCAGAGATTGTGCATATTTACTGATAATGGTGGACTGTAGAATTGTGCATATTTACTGATAATAGTGGACTGTAGAAGTTTGAGTAGACTTTGATGATGGAAATGTTCTGAATTGGACAGTTTTGTTTCATTGTTTACTGGAAAAATGTTCAAAGCAATAGGAAGGTGTATCAAAGAGCACATGTATGTTTCACATGCAAGGGGCCTATGATTTGAAAACAGCCCAGAATTAATTTTTATCTGCCACGAGTAAAATGTATTTTCTTTGAATGTGGATTTTAATGTTGTTTCAGTGAATGTAAGTTTCAAGGGCAGAGAAGGTTTAATGCCAAGTTTGTTTAGCAGATGTCTTAGTGTTTGTGCTGTAAAATGCAAAAATAAAACTTTCAAATGAAGTTCAAATCATCATAGAAGTAAATCAGTATGCACATTAGTGTTTATGGTAAATGGAGTGAAATAGCAAAGTAATGGATCATTGGAATGGCTGCAGGGAGGCTCCATTCGACCAGGGTTTTGTGAGGGGGAAAGGCGGCAAACTTAGACAGCCCCAGCTGAACCATACCTCCCAACTGTCCAGATTTTCAAAGAATGAATAGATTTTTTGCTTCTTATTTTTGATTTGTTCCTCATAAAAATTTGTGGTTTTCTGGCAAATCATTTAGGAATTAAGTCACTAAATAATGACACACCTAGTTTCAGACTTCATAACCTTTAGAAAAATGCATGCTAAAGTAAGACCTGTTCTATCAACTGTCCCAGTTTATAGAAGAGCATTTTTAGTACTGTTTATATGTTCCCCCCAATATATTTGGCCTTGTCCAGATTTATGTCCCAGTTTATACAAGAGCAATTTTTAGTACTGTTTGTTCCCCCAATATATCTGGCCTTGTCCAGATTTATTGCATTAACAGGTACATGCAAATAAATTGCTTTATAGAATTAGGCATAGCCAAACCTCTGAACTGACCCTGATTTTGACTCAAAATGTTGCTCTTCCCCTAATGATCCCTCCGCAAAATAGCAATTTTGGAAGAAAACATGGAGGGTTTATAATTAAGAAATAACTGTAATAATCAGATTACTTTTATTTCAGAAATGCATGTAGATTATTTTATTTTGTCAGCTGCTCAAGTTAGCAGTACTAATATTAAAGTGTCCCTTCTTTGACAGGTTCCCAGCTGTATTGTGTTGCTATTTTATATTTTTACATCACATTTTTGGTCAATTTTTCATAAAATTGTGTTTTTTGGCAAATTAGTGACAAATAATTAAAGACTGAAGTTAGAAAATAATGACAGACATTTGAGTTTCAGATTTCGTACCATTCAGAAAATTCATACTAATGCAAGACCTCTATTAGCTTTCTAAGGTTATAAGAGCGATATTTTAAAAATTGTCCTTATTTTTGGGCCTTTGTCCCATTTCTTTGTATGGCTTTGTCCAGATTTCTTGCTCTGAGGTTGAGAGGTATGACAAATGTGTCAGGGCCATCACAAGTCAGCCAGAGACATTTCAAACTGTGACATACTTGTTACACCCCACTCCCCCATGTAGTGACTCTGGATGTGTCGAAGCAAGGCAAGGAGTAGTTATGCAGTGTAAATGTGCAGAGAATCCCACCCATCCAAGGTAGACACAAGTACTCGAGTGGCTTTTCATCTGTCCTTGATTTTTGCAGAATGGTCTGGTTTCTGTCATATTTTTTGTACTGTTGATTTATGCTTATTACTCAAAGTGCATGTTGCTCTGTGTTTAAGTAGCAATACTTTAATGACCAGCAGGTAAACTTGGCTGAGATTGCAAGATGCAAGTAAGCTTTAATAAGCATACTGTTAAAGAATTGCCAACATTGAAAGCCTTTCTGTTGCCATGTAGAGAATACTTAACTGGATAATGTATAAGCCTTGGGTATTGAAATGCATATGCCAGTATTTGTAATAAAGGACAGAATTACATTATTTTAAGAGTCTCATTACACTTGGAGACTTACAGTCATCTCTGCAGGCTTTAACCATAAACCGAATGCCAATCGTGTGGTCTATAACCTGTACAGTAATCCTTTTTAAGCAATGTATCTTGAGCTTATTTCTTGTTTGCTTTTCATTTTTTACTTTGATCATGTTTTCCCCATGAAACAAGTAGTTGTCAGGCAGCAGGTCTTTTTTTTGGATAAGGAACATTTTTACAAGTGGGGGCATCACAGATTTCTACTTTCAGCATGTTACTTGTTACTTTAATAAAGCTGAATATAAATTATAATTAGAACTGCAGTGCAAGAAGTGGTTTGAGTTGAGTGCTGCTTGTTTTTCTTATACTTTATTTTGACTGGCATTCCATTAATGTATTTAAAAAAAAGTAATTTATTTCTTCATGCCTCACAACCTTTTTTGTTTCCATCTAGATATTAAGCTGTCATGCAGCCAATGCATTGAAATATTTTTATTCTTCTCAACTTCATTTTGTCTTGATTGGACTCTCATGACAACTGTTTGGCACCCAATGCCGTATATTTAGTTTTTGTGGTTAGCTACTACAGGTGTTTGTGTGTGTGGTAGGGAATACCTCAGGCTTGAATCCTGTAACTTGTATGCAGGTTTTAAAGACCTTAATTCCCTACCCACCACCATTTGTGAAAAAAAACTGCAGATTTTTGCCTCATGTTTGATCTGATCTGTTCCTCATAATATATGTGGTTTGTAAATGTTGTAATGCTTGATATTTGATGGGGCAGTTGCAGCATTGTTGCCTCACAGCTGCAGGTTCTCAAGTTTGCTTCTTTGTGGGGTCTTTATCTTCTCCCTGTGTTTGTGTAGGTTTGCTTTTGTGTCCTCCCATGTTACAAAGACATGTCTCCATTATTTCTTCCTGGGCCTCTGCTGAATTTTTTTTTGTTCCAAGTCAGACTGTCCTGATTAACAAATGTTAAATAAAATTGATAGGCATTTGAATTTCAGACTTTAGGTTTCTGAATGTTTAACTCCTTGCATATTTGATGGTGCAGTGGTAGTATTGTTGCCTCACAGCTGTAGGTTTTCTGGTTTGATTCTTGGCTGGGGTGCCTTCTATGTGGAGTCTGCATCTCCTCCCTGTGTTTGTGTGGATTTGCTCTGGTGCCCTGTCATTTTACAAAGACGTGTCTGCAGTATTTCTCCCTGGGTCTCTGCTGAAAATTGTTTTTATTCTGTCAGCAGTAAAATTGACAGGCATTTGAATTTCAGACTTCATGTTCTTCAGAAAATACATAGTAACACAACCGTAACACAACCTTTTATTCTAGCAATTTTCTAAGTTTATAAGATGAATATTTGAAATTTGTCACAATTTTTGGGACTGCATTCCCTCATTATTGGCTTCGTCCAGGTCTTTTGTGCTAAGGTTGACAGCTATGGCAATAACTGAATTCACTGAATGTTTGAGGGCTGTATTCCCTCATTACTGGGTTTGTCCAGGTGTTTTGTACTAAGAGGTTGACAGCTATGGTGAGAACTGAATTCACTAAATGATAGCCATTTAAGTTTCAGTCTTCCTCTTTTACAAAGCAGCTGATTTGGCATAGTGGTATGTTGCTCTGTTTTGCACAGGGAGCTTGGCAGTAAAATGTATGGTTCTAGCAACTTTCCAAGATTATACAAGCAATGTTTGTGTCCCTGGTTTTTGGGCTTTTGACCCCCAAATACATTTTGGCTTTTTCCAGTTTTCTTGTGCTGCAAAGTTGAGTATTGAGTAGATTTTACAAGGAGCTGAGAGCTGCAGGGGAACAGAAGTTTAGTGCTGCTTAAGTGAAGTTGGTTTGCCTTGTTAATAGCACAACAAGTTGTGTACTTGTCTTTGATGCAGAAGGCTGTGGGTTCTACTCCCACAAGGGGTGGATGCTGCTGCACTGAGGGTGTTCTCCTTGATGAAAATACTAACTATGAGTTTGTTATCAGTTTGCCATCCATTTCCTCTTGCAATATTACTAGCTTATCATTTTTTTAATGTAATATAGGCAATTTATTCCTGAGGGGCAACAGGCACTTTATTTTTCGATGAAACCATGAAATATAAAGGTGTTTGCTAGCAGCAACCTCTTCATTAGTTACAGATTTCTTTAATGTGGAATTATTTAGATGACTTTTACTTCTTCAGAGATAGTGCATATTTACTGATAATGGACTGTAGAATTGTGCATATTTACTGATAATGGACTGTAGAATTGTGCATATTTACTGATAATGGTGGACTGTAGAATTGTGCATATTTACTGATAATGGTGGACTGTGGAAGTCTGAGTAGACTTTTATGATAGATGTTCTGAACTGGGCAGTTTTGTCATTATGGGTGCATGCATTTTGCTTCATTGTTTACTGGAAAAATGTTCAAAACAAATTTAAAACGCCCTCTAACAACTGTAATATATTGTACAAGGAATATAATTTAGTACAATGAGGAAGGTGTATCAAAGAGCACATGTATGTTTCATATGCAAGGGGCCTATGATTTGAAAACAGTCCAAAATTAATCTTTATCTGCCACTGGCAAAATGTATTTTCTTTGAATGTGGGTTTCAATGCTGTTTCAATGAATGTGAGTTTCAAGAGCAGAGAAGTTTTAATGTTAAGTTTTCATTGTGAGACTGCATTGCTTTGTTTAGTAGATGACTTAATGTTTGTGCTGTAAAATACAAAATAAAACTTTCAAATGAAGTCCAACTCATCATACAAGTAAAGCAGTATGCACATTAGTGTTTATGGTAAATGGAGGGAAATAGCCAAGTAATGGTTCATAGGAATGGCTGCAGAGGCTCCATTCAACCGTGATTTTGTCAGGGGGGAAGGGCAGCAAACTCAGACAGGCCCATCTGAACTATACCTCCCAGCTGTCCAGATTTTCAAAGAATGAATAGATTTTTGCTTCTTATTTTTGGTTTGTTCTTCATAAAATTTGTAGTTTTCTGGCAAATCATTTAGAAATTAAGTCACTAAATAATGATACACTGAGTTTCAGACTTCATAACCTTCAGAAAAATGCATGCTAAAGTAAGAACTGTTATTCTACCAACTGTCTCAATTTATACGAGCAATTTTTAGTACTGTTTATATGTTCCCCCAGTATATTTGGCCTTGTTCAGATTTACTGCATTAACAGGTTGAGAGGTACATGCAAATAAATTGCTTTATAGAATTAGGCATAGCCAACCTCTCAACTGTCTCCGATTTTGGCTTAAAATGTTGCTCTTCCCCCTAATAATCCCTCCGCAAAATAGCAATTTTGGAAGAAAACATGGAGGGTTTACAATTAAGAAATAACTGTAATAATCAAAGTTATAGATTACTTGAAATGCATGTAGATTCTTTTATTTTGTCAGCTGCTCAAGTTAGCAGTACTAATATTAAAGTGTCCCTTCTTTGACAGGTTCCCAGCTGTATTGTGTGGCTATTTTATATTTTTGCATCACATTTGGTCCATTTTTCATAAAATTGTGTTTTTTGGCAAATTAGTGACAAATCACTAAAGAATGAAGTTAGAAAATAATGACAGACATTTGAGTTTCAGATTTTATACCCTTCAGAAAAGTCATACTAATGCAAGACCTATTCTATTATCTTTCTAAGTTTATTAGAGCAATATTTAGTAATTGTCCTTATTTGTGGGCATTTGTCCCACTTCTTTGTATGCTTTGTCCAGATTTCTTGCTCTGAGGTTGAGAGGTATGACACATGTGTCAGGGCCATCACAGTCAGCCAGAGACATTTCAAATTGTGACATACTTGTTGCACCCCACTCCACCATGTACTGACTCTGGATGTGTCCAAGCAAGGCAAGGAGTAGTTATGCAGTGTAAATGTGCAGTGTGTGCCCTCCCCCCCATCCAAGGTAGACACAAGTACTACAGTGGCTTTTCATCTGTCCTTGATTTTGCAGAAAGGTCTGGTTTCTGTCATATTTTTGTACTGTTGATTTATGCTTATTACTCAAAGTGCCTCTTGCTCTGTGTTTAAGTAGCAATGCTTTAATGACCATAATGTAAGCTTGTCTGAGATCATAAGATGCAAGTAAGCTTTAATAAGCATACTGTTAAAGAATTGCCAACATTGAAAGCCTTTCTGTTGTTGCCATGCAGAGAATACTTGACTAGATAATGTATAAGCCTTGGGTATTAAAGGACAGGATTCCATTATTTTAAAAAGCTCATTACACTTGTTGGAGACTTCCAGTCATCTCTACAGACTTTACCCATAAACTAAACAGAATGCCAATCATGTGTGGTCCATAACCTGTACAGTAATCCTTTAAGCAATGTATCTTGAGCTTGTTTCTTGTTTGCTTTTCATTTTTACTTACATGTTTTCCCCATGAAACAAGTAGATAGTTGTCAGGCAGCAGGTCTTTTTGGATAAGAAACATTTTTACAAGTGGGGCATCACAGAGATTTCTACTTTCAGCATGTTACTTGGCACTTTAATAAAGCTGAATATAAATTATAATTAGAACTGCAGTGCAAGGAGAAGTGGTTTGAGTTGAGTGCTTCTGGTTTTGCTTGTACTTGATTTTGACTGGCATTCCAGTAATGTATTTAAAAAGTAATTTATTTTTTCATGCCTCACAACCTTTTGTTTCCATCTAGATATTAAGTAAGCTGTCATGCAGCCAATGCATTGAAATATTTTTATTCTTCTACACTTATTTTTGTCTTGATTGGACTCTCATAATGATGGTTTGCCACCCAGGGCAGTGTATTTAATTAAAGTTAGTTTTTGTGGTTTTGGGCATAGCTCCTCCCCTTTCTGGTTGGCCACACCCCTTCCCTTGACCCCACCCATTCAGCTGGCTCCTGCAGCCCCCCTTTGATTTGAAGTCACCAGCCACCACTGGGTCCAGTAGTGTGCACAGCAGAAGAATTAGAAGGAGTATCACAGAGAGAAGATTATAATAGACCTACACTGCTCACAGTCTGTTGATAAAAGTAGAACTTGCAGTGGCTTTTACTGGTTTTATGGGATTCCACTCTCCATGTTCTTGTATGTAGGCAGTTGCTTCACGTTTTTGTTGTTGGACCTTTGAATGTGTTTAAGGGAACTGCTCACAGTCTCTTGATAAAAGTAGAACTTGTAGTGGCTTTTACTGGTTTGTGCAGGGTTCCACTCTCCGTGTTCTTGTATGCAGGCAGTTGCTTCAGGTTTTTTTTTTTGTTGTTGTTGGACCATTGAATGTGTTAAAGGGAAGTTGTGCACACTACTGGGGGATGCCCGTGGGACAGACAGAAACAGAGTGCAGTCAGGCAAAAGGTTTTTAGTATTAAACTAATAATAAAGGCAAAAAAAGAGCACATTAAGCATAAACAAAGCAAGGGAACTGCATGTGTTTTGGCAAAGTACTGAGTTTTGGCATAACTACTATTTTGCATTGTATTCAGGGCATAACTAGAGTTATTTGGAGTATTTCAAAGTGTATAAAAGTGCTTACAGTGCATGCTTATTACTGTGCATTTATTTTGAAGAGTTTATTTGTGTGAAAAGTGCAACTATTTCATTAAATACAATCAAAATATAGTCATTTCAAAAAGTTTCTTGTGGTGGGTGTGTCTATTCACAAAGTGCCACCATTACAGAGTGTTTTTTGTACTGTATAGAGTTATTTAGCAAAGTACCATCATTTTTGGGAATGTTTCAGTGTGCTGTGTACTGTTTATTAGCAAAGTGTGATTACTTCAAAATGTTTCTTATTCTGAGCTTATTCTGCCCAGTTCATTTGCACAGTGCAATTATTTTGAAATGTTTCTTACACTGATAAGAGGTGATTTCTTATAGTACAGTGATTTCAAGAGCAAAGACTGCCCATGCTATGGAACAGACTTCCCATACATGTCAAACAGAGCACCTTGCTGACCCTCTTCAAGAGAAATCTTGATGAGTGGATGGGAAACAGAAAATTCACCCCGGGGATAACTCCAGTGGCTCTACTCAACAGAGGCACTGGGAACTAAGGTTGGATGGCACTACGCCAGGGTAATCCTATGGATAGGCTTGTAAAGGCCCCAGGGCTATTAGCCTAGTACACACCTATGAACCTATGAACCTATTACAGTGTCCAAGAGACTTATTTCACAAAGTTCAGTTATTCAGAGGCTTGTTGTGCTATAGGGCATAGTTACAAATGCTGGCATAAATTTCTGGCATATCTATATGTGTGCATGTTTGTGCATATTTGCAAAAGCCTTCAGTGGTATATGTTAATATGGCAGATGGATTTTGAAACCCATCACCATTGGTGTTTGATCAGAATATTCCAAAGAATTGAAGAATATTTGAGCAATAGTATGATATTTGTATAGAAGCAATTTATTATGATAAAGATGTATTCACTACGGCATTCATTTTGCTAAACCTAGCTGGGTCAGAGGCCATTGAAAGAGAACATTCATTTGTGTATGCACCGGCAGTATATGAGGGAGAAGGTGAAAACCATCATATTGTTGTACAGGCTGAATCAAGAGAAGACCCTGAATGTTTGAAGTGCAAATTCAGGGAAATGTGTAACCCACAGACAAATATTAGAGAGGCATTTGTTTTACACAAGAGATAAAAAAACAGGGGAAACTTTTGCAGCTTATATAACTGACCTGAGAAACAAAGCTAAAATGTGTTGGTTTGGTGACTTAAAAGATGAGTTAATAAAGGGCAGGCTTGTGTATGGTGTTAATAGTGCTGCAGTGAGAAAGATTTTGCTTCATGACAATGATTTAATGCTGAGCAAAGTTATTGAGATTTGTCAAATCTATGAAGTTACAGAAAGGCACACAAGTATGCTTACAAGTGATAAGATCATGGTTTTAGCAGGCTCCAGAGCAAATGTAGACAGCATTCAACACATGTTGAGCAGTAACAGGCCTAAGCACATTGTAGCTGCAACCACTATGGGACTGCCTGGGAGGAGTCATAGTTTTCCAGAATGTTCTAAGAAAAGGACATGCTTAGTGCAGTACAAGGGTGTGTCAGCAAAACTCAAATGAAGCTTTATTAACTGTCACAATTGTGGTGCCAGTCATGAGTCTAAAAGAGAGAAATGCTTAGCATTTAGTCAGCAATGCCACACGTGTATAAAATGGAACCATTTTCAAAAGTTTTGTAAATCAAGTGAACCTCACACAGTTATAAAGCAAGTTGATCATATAGAAAGCTGCAATTTTACTTACTATCTAGATGGTGTATCAGTAATTGGTGAAAAGGTTGATGCAGTGAATTTGCTGGCAAAGAATGAAGTGTTTTGTACTGTCCAGATCAATGGTAAATCCACCGAGCTCAAAGTAGACACTGGTTCAAAGAGTAATGTTATGTCAGCAGACATATTTGCTAAGGTGAAAGCTGGTGAACAACTCAGTGTGGCTAGTTGTGCAAAACTTGTTACTTATAGAGGTAGAGAAATTCAAACCAAAGTCTTAATAGTGGTTTCATGTTATTTGGATAGGAACTGTTACAGCTTGTTATTCTATGCAGCCCGAAGACCTGTGCAGTCATTTGTGGGAGAGACAGTTTGAGAATAAATCTGCTTTCCTTTGCCAAAGACATTCATCATATAAGCACATCTCCTGGTTCCAGTTTTACTGAAGCTATTTTCTCAGAGTATGCTGATGTTTTCAATGATGAGTTAGGCAAACTTCCAGTTGTGTGTTTTATGAAGTTAGATCCAGAGGTCAGTCCAGTGGTCAGACCAGCAAGAAAAGTTCTGATAGATATGCAGAATAAAGTCAAAGCTCAGTTAAATAAAATGGTGCAGCAAGGTGTAATCTGTCCAGTCACAGAACCAACTGAATGGGTGTTGTCCATGGTAGCAGCCTATAAACAAGGCTCAGATGAAACCAGAATATGTATTGACCCAAGGGATTTGAACAAAACATTAAAGAGACCACATCATTCAATGTGTACAGTTGAGGAAGTTGCAGCCACAATACCAAATGCCACTGTTTGTTCTGTCTTAGATGCTAAAAGTTAATTTTGGCAAGTTGCACTTGATCGCAATTCCTCATTACTGACTACTTTCAGTGCCTGATTTCGCAGATATAGATTACTCAGAATGCCATTTGAAATAAATTCATCAAGTAAAGTCTTTCAGCATGCAATGGAGCAAAATTTTTCAGGTTATCCTTGTGCCATAATAGTAGATGATTTATTGATTGGAGGCAATGATGAAGCAGAGCATGACAGAAACCTTAAGAGAGTTCTAGACAGAGCATGTAAAGTGAACTTAAAGCTCAATCCTCTAAAGTGCAAATTCAGACTACCAGAGGTTACATATGTAGGTCATTTATTTACTAGCACTGGCTTGCAACCAGACCCGTCCAAGCAAGCAGCCATTCTTCAGATGCCAAATAGTTGGTATGGTCAACTATTTAGGCAAGTTTATACTAGACTTCAATGAACTGACAGCACCTATGAGAGAGCTGACATGCAAAAATTTTACATGGTCTTGGTTGGAACAGCAATAGAAAGCATTTGAAGAACTCAAGCAGAAAATTATTACCCCACCTACATTAGGATACTATGATGTTAATAAACCAGTAACTCTTTCCTGTGCCAAATTTGTTCTTGGCACAGTTATTCTTCAAGAAGGCAGACCAGTAGCCAATGCATCAAGAACTCTTACCAAACTGAAATGCAATATGCTCAAATTGAGAAATAACTTTTGGCAATAATATTTACATGTTCAAAGTTTCATGATTGCATTTATGGTCAAGCTATTCAGAATGAAACTAATCATCAACCTCCAGTTAGTATTTGAAAGAAGCCTATGCATTTGGCTCCAGTGAGATTACAAATAATGATGCTCAAATTACAAAAGTGCAACTTCAAAATGGTCTATGTAAAAGGCAAACTTCTTTATCTGGCTGATACCTTATCCAGATTGCCCAGAAATACAACAGAACAGCTTCATGCAGAGAATTTTGACTTTGATGTCATGGAAGTGCCTAATTTTTCTACCATGAGACTTGATGAGCTGAGAGATCATACAAAGACTGATCCAGTTTTGCAAAAGCTCAACCACTACATTAATGCTGGATGGCCGTCAAAGCAATCTAATGTACCACCTGAAGTGCAAACTTATTTTCCTTACAGAGACGAGATGGTGATGGAAGATGGCATTATTTTCAAAGGTCCTGAAATTGTTGTTCCTGCTTCCTTACAACATGAATATATCCAGATTTTGTCTTGTGGTCACCTAGGTTCCATCTCTCTGAAAAGAATGGAGAGAGAACTAGTATGTTGGCCTTCTCTAGTAAAAGACATTGATAAATTACTTTCTTCTTGTTAGTATGCAATAGTACTAAACTGCATTTGCAAAAAGAACCACTTCAGCTAAGTCAAGTTCCTGAACTATCTTGGTTAACAGTAGCCACTGATATATTCAAGTGGAACAATCAGCATTACTTAGTGTTGGTAGACTCTTATTCAAACTGGTTTGAGATTGATTTACTACCTAACCTAATGCCCACTGCTGTTATCACCAAGTTGAAATGTAATTTCTCAGTCCATGGTAGTCCACACAAAGTTATTTCTGACAATGGTATTCAATTTACTGGTCAGTTGCTTCAGAAATTTGCAAAAGAATGGGACTTTGTACATGTTACTAATAGTCCAAAATGTCCACAGTCAAATGAACTAGCTGAACATGCAGCACAGAGTGCAAAGCAATTGCTTGAGAGATCAAAGCATGACAATACCAATGTCTTTTTGAATTTACTTAATCTCAGAAACATACCCCGTGACAATATACTTGGCTCACCTGATCAGAGACTTCTATCTAGGCAAACCAGAACAACATTGCTTATCAGTTCCAGTTTGTTGAAGCCCAAAGCTAAGAACAACAGGATAATTAGAGTCCAACTATTGAGAAAGCGTTCTTTCCAGAAGTCCAGCTGTGATAAATTGAGCAGATTTCTTCATCCATTGAAAGAAGGACAGACAATGAGGATGCAAACTGTGAAAGGTTTTGACCAGATTGGTCAAGTAACAGGTATATGTACTGAGCCGAGATCCTACTTTGTAGAATCTGAGGGTGTGGAGTAAAGGAGAAATCGCAGACATCTTCTTCCTGTATCAGAATCGATATTGCAGAATTGTTCCTGTGATACAGACTCTAGATCTCAGAGCAATCCAGATGATGTTCCTGTTGCATAGCATGTCTTAATTTCTACTTCTGTTCCTGATGATGTTCCTGATGTCCCCAAAGCTGAGCATTCAGCAGAGACAATCCCAGTTGTTAGACCAAATTCTAATTTTTATTTCCCACAATTTGGTTGTATTTCCAGACTTCGTGTGAATACACAGCAAACTGGACATAATTGTTTATATGTATTTAGTTATGTATAATTGCATGACAAAGAATTATTTGTATTGATTGCATGTCAATTAATATCATCAACATTGCACAAAATTTCTCAAAGAGGGAGGATGTAGAATAGAGTGTGTGTGTGCTGTATCTTTAAAAAGCATTTCAAGGTCAGCACATGCATATAAATAGCAAGCATGTGCTAGCTTCAGTGTCATTTTGAGAGTGCAGCCAGAGAGTGAGCATGTATGAGTGTAATAGCTAGTTTGTTTATAAGTTTATCTAAGTTAAAGTTATTAAGCCTCAATGCTGATGTGTTTGTACATAATAAAGCTGCTTGAACAGAGCCCACAAAGACTCGTCTATTTTATCCTGACTAGACAAGTGACAGCAGAGAAGCTTAAAACATGTTCAAACTTCTTGCTCATACTTTGATTGACTTGTTATACAGCCAATGTGAGGACTGAGACGAAGCCGTATGCCAATTGCTGGTTTCCAATCTTTTTAGTTTGTAATGAAATGCATATAGGCATGTGCTAGGCAGACACCTAGGAATGGACAAGAATAAAGTATGGCTTCTAGCAAGGTTTTATTGGTTCAGAATAATGAATGAAATTGAGATTGTCTATGCTGAGTGTCCAGAGTGTAAGGAGATATTGCCTTCATCCAGACTTTAAAGACTCTTTGACTCCAATGCCTGTTATAGAGATGTCATTTGAATATCCAGCAATGGACACTGTTGGGACATTGGTAAAATATACACTTATACATACCCTGAAGCTTTCCCACAATGTAAAGCTGATACTAAATCTATAGCCAATAATCTAGCCTTACTATTTTTCAGTGTACGGATACCAAACAATATATTGATTGATGAAGGGATGTCCTGTATGTCCAGAATAATGCACCGATTGTATTAATACTTTAAGATTACACAGCTGAAAACCTCAGTGTGCCATCCTCAGACAGATAAATTGGTGGAGTGTTTTAACTAAACACTAAAGCTGATGCTAAGAAAAGGTATTGAGAGGGATGGCAAAATAGGATCAATTGATGCTGTACCCTTATATGCTGTTATAAAAGCATCATATGGCATGCACCCTTATGAACTGTTAGACAGTGCCAGGTAATGAATTACCTTTGGTGTTTGACAATATCTTCTCTGGTTCACCATTTATCAAAAGTATGATTTTGAAAATGGTAAGAGAAACATACAAAAACAGAAAAAAAATATTTTTTGCAGGAGGAAAGCCTCCCACACCCTTTGAATTTATATACATACACACACACACACACACACACACATTACATACATATATATATATATATATATATATATATATATATATATATATATATATATACACACATACACACACACACACACATATACATACATATATATATATATATATATATATATATATATATATATATATATATATATGTCAACTCCATGCTTGTCCCACATTAGAGAAAAGGGGGAAGAGCCATAAAAAACAAGCATACCACTGTCTTGCACAGTACAATACAATACACAGTGATGAAACTTACTGTGATAAAACATCCTCGTACTGAAGATGCACAACAATAGAATCAATGGTTTCTCACAGGTATGCTGCCAGGTAAATCAGAAAGAATAGTAAACCCCATTTAAAAGTATCATAGAACACTATACTAGATTGCAATCCAGACTGAAAGTGGTGATACTCTCAACTAGGCAAAACATGAAAAGAGCGAAAGTTATATGATGAGGGGTACATAATACAAATCCAAGGACCAAGGAATCATAAGACCAGGTGTTTGTTTTGGCCTCATCACCAGAAAACATATTTTTGGCTAAATGACTGGGCCCATTTGAAACAACAGAGAAAATACATGAGGTAAACTACAGAATTAGATTGAGAGATAAAAAGACCACAAAATGCACCACATCCATGTTCTGAAACTGTTGAAGGAAGAATAAAGTTTGTTAGTAGTTTAGCAGCAAAGATTAATGAAGCAGGTAAAGAAAGAAAGCTGATGTTTATGCTTACTGATACTGGTAAAGAAAGAACATTAACCTTCATGCCTGTAGTATACTACCCAAGCTTTAGAAGCAGAAATAAAATAATTTCTGTTATGGAACAAGGAAGTATTTTCAGAACTGCCTGGAAGAAATAATTTGATTCAACACCAGACTGAGACTACTGCAGGACAGAAGGTTGACTTAAAACTGTACCAAATACCAGAGTCACAAAGAAATGCATTAGAAGCAAAAATAAGAAAAATGCTTCAGCTAAGGGTAACTGAGAAGTCCAAAAGTGAATAAAACAGACCCATAGTGCTAGTCCAAAAGCCTGATAGGACTATTAGGTTCTGTAGTGAGCTTAAGAAGATAAACAGCTTTTCAAAATTTGCCATAACACCCCTATACTTGACCCTCATCAGGCCAGTAATTAAGTACAATGCTCCCTTTGGTATGTACCTTACCAGGCATCTGCAGCAACTTGAGACACCTCAAGAAATTTCTAACGAAGAAAATTCAGGGACTCCAGCACATGTCATACATGGACAGATTGAAGTCACTGTCACTGCACTCAGTAGTGTACAGACTACTTAGGGGAGACTTGTGCCTGACCTACAGAGCAGTCTCGGATCCAAACCTAATGGAAATGCTACACATCCGCAAGTCAAATGGGACAAGGGTCACCCACTCCAGGGACCTTAACCTGGCCTGCAACATAAATAGGGCCTGCTGGAGAGACAGATATGTCTCTGAGAGGTTGCCACTCCTCTGGAATATGCTACCAGTTCACATCAAACAAAGCCCCTCTATGACCCTGTTTAAGCGTAGTCTGGATGACTGGATGGAAAAACGTAAATTCCTGCCAGGGATTTCACCTATGACCCTCCTAGATATGGGCAATTGTTGCTAATTAAGATCTCAAGTTTATGCAAGATTCTTTATATTGGGTTTGTCTAGTATTATATTGGATACACACGGCTAGGCTTATAAAAGACCTTTGGGTCAATAGCCCAGTAACCACCTATGAATCTACAAACCTATTTATAGGGAATATCAGGAGAAAAATCTTCTGCATTACATCACATAGTAAAACATTGGCAAAAATATTTGAAAATGTACCAACAATAGTGAGGAAAGTGATTATATGCAAAAAGGTAAAGGTAGAGGATATCCTCCTTCAAATGGCTGAAACCAGCAGCCCTCTGACTAAATAATAACTACTGCAATTTTATATTATCTCAGGGAAGATTGTAATTTCTAAAAGGGTTTTATCTCTTATCAAATGGAAGAAATACCATCAGTTTAATTTGCTGAATCACTATCAAACATCATGATGCTGGTTGTCAGCATAATCCTGTTCAATCCAAGCAATTTAACTCATACTTAAAGCATGCAAAGTGGGTAAAATTATTAATACTGTTCAATCAAAGCTATTTGATCCAGAGAGTAGCAAGCTATTCTGCCACCTTGTGTCTCCCCTGATCTGATGCTTCACCTCAACTCTAAGTTGATTTACAAAAACAAGAAAGGTCCTCTGCTTAAGAATCAAGAAAAAAACAAATCTTTCTTTTTAAAATGTCACATTTGCAGCATGCAGTTGCTGCAGGTTAAGTCACAGAGTGGCAGTTATCTCTGCTGTTCACCATATTCTAATTTCTAAATTGCTCAGCATAATGTTGTCTCCCACTGTATGGGGACATCTTCCTTCATCTCACTTAAATAGTCCTCATAGTGTAGTAATTATGCTAATGAAATGTTTTTCTGTGATTTTCTCTGGATCCTTGCAATAATGTCATGTGCTATCAGTCTGATTCAGTACTGCCATGCTCAGCTGTATCTCTGTCTGGGCTGGGAGATCATGTGCACAGTGCATGTGAGCAGACACTGGGAAGCTCATAGCATTCCCTGGTCATGCTGCTGATATCCTGCATCACACAGGCATGCTACCTGATGATCGGTACAATGGCACCCTATATAAGACTAATATCTGACTCCAGAGTGCCCAGTCTGGGAAGCAATGGAGGTACAGATCCAGGAAGCTATGAAGATGTCATGCAGAGTTGTCTCACCAGTGGGAGGCAGAGGTCAGGGACAGGGAGAGAGAGCCAACTGTCTATTGCAAGCACTCTGTGCTTGATTTGACACTATGAATTCTGAACATCACCTTTTCACTGTAATAATTGCCTTCTTTTGTCAGACATATGTAGCAATGTTTACTGTGTGTGTTATTTTACAGCAGCAGAAGAAATAAAATTGAGTCAGATGGCCTGTCTAAGGAGAAAAGATAGGCCTTCCTGATGGCAGGCTAAGAGTAGTTTATAGCTGTCAGTACTGTAATGTTTGAGCAAATTGTCATGCATGTGTTTTAATCTGTTGTATTTTATTCCTCCCTCACTCTTTTTTCTCTATATACAGGGTCAGCTGTGGTGAAGTTTGAAGTGAGGCAGGGTCCATCTAGGTCTACAGCACCTAGTACACCTGCTGATTAATCGCTAGCAAGTCAAAGGTCTGCCTTAAATGAAGGTCACCTAAAAGGTGACCTGGAGAGCTCACTGATGGATCGTCATGGCATGTCTCAGAAGGGGGGTGGTGAAGGCTTCACTAGACAAAAGTGGGCTCGCTTTTGTTGACCAAGGTGGGCTGGCAGATGAAGGTGGCTGATATGCCAGGGGTTCACCCTCTGGGCCAGTAAGGCATCCCCTTTGAGCCCCTCCTTATACCCCACCATATTATTTCTCTTCTTTATGAGTCATTCCCCATACCCTACTTATGGTACACCCCTCCCATTCACTATGTGTTTACCTTCTGTCAATCTGCATGTCTCCTTTGTCACGTTTTCTAGTGTCAACAGTTAACCTTTTCAGTGATTGCCTTTGTTTTACATTTGTTTTTTGAGCCCTGCTTTCTTCCCTATACCTTCTCCCTTACCTGTTTTTGCTACTTGCTTCCTTCTCTTTAAGTTACACTTATTAAAAACAATGGAAAACTGTAACCTTTCAACAAATATATCCTTCTTTCACACAACACCAATCCTCCCTTCATGTTGTCCTTCTTTGTTCTCACCTGCTTGCTCTTCCCCAGTTCTGTCTTTTTCTCCCCCTCTCCTGCCCACTTATATAATGGCATGATGTTGCACTTTGCTATGCCGTCCTTGTATGGATTGATATCAGTGTCTATGTTGCAGCTGTCAGGTGCTTCTTTGCACACATAAAGGCATCAAATGTACCACCTCCTTGATGTTATTTCAGTTACATGCTTGCCCATAGTATGGCTATTCCAGCCTTTCCCCTAGTACAATGGCACTATTCTGGAAGTCATGAATAAAGGTTTAACATCAGGCCATGTTTTTCTGAGTCCTGTGTACTATTTAGCTTAGCTTGGTGGTATTATGAATTTTTTTGAACCCCCCTCTACTTTTTGTTTAAAAATCATCAATTTAAATAGGCATTTAAAAGCAGTTCATGTCATTTTTGCAAAATTAATGGAAAGTCTATCATACTGCTTTAACAGTAACTTTTAGAACAAATACCTGATTATGCATTCTTATCCATCATTCATTTATATTCAATTAATCAGAGCAGTTTTCAGCTAAAATGAACTCTGCAAGATGTGTACAGTATCACATTAAATGAATAATTATGTTCTAAATTCTGTTCTCATGGGAAATAGAAAATTCACCCCAGGGCTCACTCCAGTGGCTCTGCTCGACAGAGGCAATAGGAACTAAGGTCGGGTGGCATGATGCCAGAGTAATCCTATGGGCGAGGCTTGTGAAGACTCCAGGGCCATTAGCCTAGTACACACCCATGAACCTATGAAATGCCATAAGTTCATAGGTTCATAGGTAGGTACTAGGCTATTAGCCCAAGGGCCTAAGTAAGCCTATCCAGCAAGGTTCCCTGGCTTACGCCACCCAAGAAAGTTATATTCCTGTACCACTGTCGAGCAGAGCCATAGAAGTGATCCCTGGGGTGTATTTCCTATTCCCACTCCAGTCATCAAGATTTTTCTTGAAGAGTGCTAATGCGGAACTTTGCTTGATATAGATGGGTAGCTTGTTCTAGAGTATGTGAAGTCTCTGGGACAAGAATCTATCCCTCCAGCATGTCCTGTTTATTGTGGTGACAAGGTTTAGGTCCCTAGAGCATGTAGCTTGGAGGGATTGGGATTTCTTTAGGTGTAGCATGTCCAACAGCTCTGGGTTTGACATAGCTTTATATGTTAGGCAGAGATCACCTCGGAGTAGGCGATATGCTATGGAGTAAAGCTGTAGTTTTTTGAGATGGTCAGTGTAGGGCATCTGTTTGAGGCCAGTAATCCTCATTGTGAGGTACTTCTGTGGCCTTTCCAGCTATTGCAGATGACTTGTGAGGTACATTCCAACAGGGGCGTTATACTCTATAAAGGGTCTAATGAGTGTCGTGTAGAGGGGAACAATGACCTGTCTTTTCCTGGATGAGAACCCTTTTGTGATGAGGTGTGCCACGTAGAAGGACTTCCTAACTACTGTGGCGATGTGATTATCAAAGGAGAGACTACTGTCCACCTGGATCCCAAGGTCTCTTATAACACATTCGGTGTTAAGTAGACTACCACCTATGTGGTAGTTCATAGGTACAGAGTTTTTACCAAAAGGGATGACAATGCACTTTTTGGCATTGAGCTTGAGGCCGTGGCTCTGAAACCAGGCATCTGTCTCAGTGAGGCCCTTCTGTAGGATGTCCACATCATTTGGGGACGCAACTATGGCTCCTAGTTTGCAGTCATCTGCAAACTTCATTAGCCATAGGGCTTCTGTGTTAGCCTGTACTTCAGAGAAGTAGATACCAAACAGGAGAGATCTCAGGACTGAACCCTGTGGTATTCCACTTGTCACTGGATTGGTCAGATTTGAAGTCTGCAACTTTTACAGTGTGGGTTCTGTCAGTGAGCTAGTGGGTAACCCATCTTGTGATATAGGGATTTATACCTAGTTTAGTGAGTTTTGCTATAATTCCAGAATGTGGGATGGTGTCAAAAGCCTTGGCATGGTCAAGATAGGCTGTATGAACCACCTTACCCTTGTCTACGGCTTTGCTAACTGCCTCAAAGAAGTGGATCAGGTTTGAGAGGCATGATCTGCCTTTCACAAACCCGAACTGAGTGGGGTCCAGAGTTTGGAGGTTACCAATGTCTTTGTTTATGAGTTCCATGATGAAACGTTCCATGGACTTGCAGACCAGGCTCATCAGGCTAATAGGGCGATAGTTCCCAGGATCAGTGGTGGCTCCCCCTTTGTGGAGTGGGAAAACTTGTTGCTGTGCACCATTCAGTGACTGAACATGGTGCTTAGTTGGGGAGCCAGTTTGTTTTGAAGTTCATGTAAAACGCAGCCTGGAATGTTGTCCGGTCCCATGGATTGGATACTGTGATTTTGGCTTTAGAGAGTGCAGCACTTACCTGCTTAGTTGTGATTACACGGACTCTGCATTCTTCCTATATAGATATGGGCCCTTAGGGGGTGAGAGGGGGGTAAAGTTAGCACTGAACCTATCTGCCAGGATGTAGGCAATATCAATTGGTTTTGTGATTTTCGTGCGTTGTGCTGTAACTCAGATCAGATCTTGGTATTGCCATTAAGATTCTTGACATAGCTATAGAATGCTTTGTGGTTGCCCTTAGAATCAGTGGTGATTTTTATTTTCATAGCTAGCTTTGGAGGATCTTATAAGGGATCACAGCTTTTTACTGAGGCTGACCAGTGAGCTCCTCCACTCATGGGATTTTACTCTCTTTTGCAACAGTTTCTTCCTTCTGTTGTTCACTTTGTTTATAGCAGGGGACCACCAGACTGGCTTCCTTTTATTGGAGGTTAGCGTCTTGGTTCTGTTTGGGATAGCACGATCCATGCAGTAAGTGCTAATAGAGTGCATTTGTGTTGGATTCAACAGTCGTAACTATATTGTCCATCTGCATGAGTGTCATGAAGTTTGCTACGTTTGTCTTAAGAATCATGAAGTTTGCTTTGGAGAAATTTTTTACCGTGGTTTCCTTAATGGGGGTGGGGACGGGATGTGGATATCTAGGGTGATTAGCTTATAGTCGGATCGGACCAACGAGGAGTTGACTTCAGGTGTGGAACACCGGTCACTCATGTTGATAATGACTAGGTCTAGGATATTGTTGCCCCTGGTGGAGGTGTGGATAAGTTAATCCAGGGTACTGGAATTTATGAATTCCAGAAAGCATTGAGTGAAAGAGTTGGTACATGAGTAGTTTTCCTAGTTAACGTGGAGTAGCTGAAATTGCCTATTATTAGCATGTTTGGTTGAACCCTAATATTTTTCAGTACATCAAGAAAAGAGGAGTGGGAATCCTGGGGCATGGTGGGGGATCTGTACCAAGCTACAATTTGGATTGCAGTTTTTCCCAGAGTTAGTTGCACTTGGATAACCTCGGATGCATTTTGCTGAGCAACTAGCCTGGAGGTGTGGATATCCTTAATGAATATGGACACATCTCCACCTTTGGTGTTCTGGTCCATGTTACATGGACGAAAAGTGTGGTATGAGTTATGGCCTGGTAGTGCAGGGGTGTTCTCTGGAGCCTTGAACAAAGTCTAAGTCACTGCACAGATATCGATGTTCTCCATTTTAAGGAGTGCCTCGAGTGAGTGCATTTTGAGATTTAGACATCTAGCATTGAGTAGCATTACCCACAGTTTTTGCTTGCCTGTTCCTGTTACAGTGGTGAATTTGTCATTTGAATCTTGTCTAAAAAATACACTATAGGGGTGGCAAGAGCCTTAGCCAGTATCCAGAATCCCAGGGGTGACAGGTGCGGGCCATCTCTGGCAAAGCATTGTGGTCTGTCGACCATGTCATCCCAGGCAGACAGATACTGGATCCCCTTAGAATGACACCAGAAGCTTAGCCAATTGTAGAAGTCAATCATTTTGTCCTTGTACTGCAGTATCATTCTGGGCGATGGCAGAATGCTACTCAGGGCTAGGGTCATACCTGCCTGGGCAACAAGATCGGAGAGCTCATCCATGTCTCTTTTCATGTAGTCCAGGGAGGTATGTCTCAAGTCATTCACACCAACATGGACAATGACAGAGTCATATTTGTACTTGTTGTGGAGTGACCTGAGTGGGTGGGTTATGTGGCGGATCCTGGCACCTGACAGGTAGCTGACAATAACCTTCTCCTTGTTTAGCCTGGTGAGTGGGACATCAGTGTGCCTGACTACAGAGTCACCTATGACTAGTGTTTTGGGTACGTTGTTTTGCCTTATGGGCTCTGGTTGAGTAGCACACTGAGTCTGTGGGCTATGTGTCATTTCGATTGTGTTAAGGGGTGGAGGTTGCTTGCGTTTCTGCTTTAGAGGTCTCTCTTGCATGAGCAGATTATTATTGAGAACCTCCGCAAATGTTTTTGTGTTTCTATGTGTGGATTTTGGTGGTGTAGATTTATTGGGACTATGTGATGAGTGTGGTGTGGTGAAAGTGTTTATCTTCTCCTCTTGACTGTCAAGTTCAGTCTTGGTTTGAGAGAGCTTTACCTCCAGTTTGGCTAGATAAGTGCATCTCTTACAGGTTGTAGTGTTGGGTGGTAGGAGGAGAGGGTTGTCTGTGTACATGTGGCAATTGCTACATTGCCCCAAGATGCCCAGATTCATCAGATAGACAGGAGAGAACACTGGGAGCTGACCCTTGGACATGCCTGAAAAAAATATATATTTTCCTCTAGATAAGTGAGGAAAGTGAATACAATAGCTGTTTTTCTCTAAGCAAGTGAGAAAAGTAAGTACAAAAACTGTTTTCCTCTAGGTAATGAGGAAGGTTGAGTGCTGCAGTAATTTGTAGCTTATTTAGTGCTTACAACAAGTTCTGAACAAGTGCTGAGCACAAATAAGCAAATTCAAGTGCTAAAACTAAGAATCTGTATGTGGACTAGACTAGTTACAGGAAAGAAACACGTGCAAATGTGGGCTTTTAAATCAGAAAGTTGAGAGAGATGGAAAAATTGCCCAAATGGCCAATAACTACAATTTCTGATGCAGAAACCACTCCTTATATTGTAGATAGGTTATTTAGTGCTTACCACTCCCACTCATAAGCTAGCAGGCTTCCTTCCAACACAGAAAGGCTTGGGGGGCTCGGGAGCTTACAAACAGTCCTGGATACAGCAAACCTGTATCTGGACTAGCTTAGTTACACGAAAGGGAGGAAGCAAGTGCAAATGCGGGCTTTTAAATCAGAAAGTTGAGAGCGATGGAAAAACTGCCCAAACGGCCAATAACTACAATTTCTGGGCCAGAACCATTCCTTATGTGGTAGATGGGTTACCTAGTGCTTACTACTCCCACTGATAAGCTAGAAGGCTTCCTTCCAACACAGAAAGGCTTGGGGGGCTCAGGATCATACAAACAGTTCTGGATACAGCAGATCTGTAACTAGTTACAGGAAGGGGGGAAACAAGTGCAAATGGAGGCTTTTAAATTAGGAAGTTGAGAGAGACAGGGAAAAACTGCCCACACAGCCAATAACTACAATTTCTGAGCCAGAAACTACTCCTTATGTGGTAGATAGGTTACCTAGTGTTTACCACTTCCACTTACAAGCTAGCAGACTTCCCTCCAACACAGAAAGGCTTGGGGGCTCAGAAGCTTACAAACAGTCCTGGATGCAGCAAATATGTATCTGGACTAGACTAGTTACAGGAAAGGTGGGAAACAAGTGCAAACATGGGCTTTTAAACCAGAAGTTGAAAGAGATGGAAAAACTGCCCAAACGACCAATAAGCTAGTACTCCTATTTGTTCACTGAGACAACAGCTGTAACCATACAACTTTGTTTACCTAACTTTACTGATACTTACTGTGGAATACTACAAGTTGCCCAGTTCCATAGCCAAGGCTTCAGTTATCCTCAAGCTGTATAGACTCATAAGGACTCATGAAGCACTATCTCTGAATCCATTCTGGCTATAAGTCTCACTATACTGCAACACAAGAACATGGAAAGTGAATGCAGTCATTAGTCAGTTAAGTGAGTAGTTCATCACTGTGTAGCAACAGCTCCACCTGTATGTGAGACATTGTATGTGACAGGAATTCTCTGAGAAACATATCTGTCACTCCAACATGCTCCATAATCTAGTAATTCTATTGTTTGTTTTGTGGATGTGCAAAAGGTTCATCAGAACATTCATCACCTCTCAGAGGTCTGCATGATTCTAAGTAAAGAGACAGGCTTTGAGCCAGTCATAATAGGACATTGTGTTTACTCCCTGTATTCTTTTTATAAGTAACCTTTCTAAAAGTTCTAGTTGCTGCATGTGTCTTATCAGGGGGTCTGATTAGTGCCAATTACAGTGGTATGACGACCTCTCTGGACCTAGATGCCATGCCATTACTTTTAAGTTGAGCAACACAGAAAGATTTTCTATCTACCTTGGACACATGTTGGTCGCAGATTAGGTTACTTTCTACATGAGTTCCCAGACCCTCTTACTAATGAATCAATTTGTAGGGGTGTTTTATTGATGACCCAGTTACTTGAGGTGGCCAGCTTACCAAAAGGTACTATAATGCATTTCTTGGTATTGAGTTTTAAGCCATGCCTTTGTCACCAAGCGTTTGTTTGTGTTAGGCCTTCCTGAATTGTGTTCTCATCTTGGAAGGATTCAATGTCTGCTCCCAGTGAGCAATCATCTGAACTTCACTAGCCAGAGGTCTTTAACATTGACTTTGACATCCAAGAACTAGATGCCAAAGAGGAGTGAGCCAAGCACAGAGAACTGGCAGACTCCACTGGTGACTGGTCTCTTTGTGGAGGTGGCCACATTGATTCTAACCTTTGGCTAATTCCTGTATGGTGTTTGCAAGTTCTTTCTTAGGGGCTGCTGTACCTACCAGGGATTTATACCTAGTTCCATACGTTTGTTGACAATGCCTGAGTGGGGTATTGTACCAAATGCTTTAGCCAAAACTAGGTAGGTAGTATGCTCAGTTTTCCCCTCATCCATTGCTTTGGTGACCTTTTCAAAGAAGTCCACCAGATTCAGTAAGTATTACCTTCCTTTGACAAAGCTAAACTGGGATTTATCCAGTGTCCAGTTGACTCCTATGTCCTTACTGAAAATTTCCATGATAATTCTTTCCATGACTTTACAAATAGGACTAGTCAGACTAGTGGGTCTGTAGTTTCCAGGATCTGTTGAAGATCCTGCTTTAAGAAGGGAAATGACCATAACAGTCCTCCATTCATGTGGCACAAAGCTTGTTTTAAGACCATAGTTAAAGAATAACTTAATGGGCTCTGACAAGTCATGTTTTAAATTGTTCAGGAGTCATCCTGGGATGTTATATGGGCCCATTGAGGGTGTGTTCTTGGCTTAAGTAAGCATAGCCAGCAGATGCTCCTTAGTTATAGTTGGAGGGGTTATGTGTGAGCATATTTTAGGGGGGTTGTTTGAGGGTAAGAGGGGGGTAAAGTCAGAACTTAATTTGTCTGCTAACAGGTTTGCTATATTTTCAGGCTCAGTGAATGAGGTACCATTAACAGCCAGTTCAGCACATTGATGTATGCTGCCATTGTGGTTTCTGCCATAACTGAAGAAGACCGTATGGCTATTTTTAACCTGAGAGGCTATCTTAACCTAAAAGTTGGCTTTGTTTGACTTAACTAGCCCTCTTAATTGCCTATTTAGTGTGAAGAGAGTGTTTTTATCCTTAAGGGCATTACTCTCACTGAATTTTGCCATATTTTTTCCTTTTGATGTATGTCTTGTTTAATTTATGATGCCACTAGGCAATTTGCTTCTGGGGTTAATCCAGTGCTTACTTCTGGTAGGTACAGCATCCCTTAAGAAAGAACATGCAATCTCTATACAGGAATTGGCCAGAGGTCAAGATCAAACCTTGCATCTTGTGCATGGCAGTCAAAGACCTTAACCTTTATGCCAATTGTATCTGACATAATGAAAATGAACTCAAGAAAAGCAGTGGGTTCAGATATCATCTCAGCAAATATGATCAATATGTTGGGTAAGACGGGAGAAATGGCTGGTGAGGTTTCTCATATCAGTATGGAGAGAAAGGTGTATCCCAGATGACAGGAGAATAAGCATACTAGCGCCTGTGTACAAGAACAAAGGAGACATCCACAACTATGAGTAGGACAGAGGTTTCAAACTCTTGTCACATTGCATGAAAGTTCTGGAAAGGGTGGCTGATAAATGAATATGCAGAGTAGTAGAAGTAAAATAGGAGCTGAGCAGTTTGGATTCAGATCAGGATGTAGCACAACCGACCTGATGTTTGAAATGAGACAGAAAGTTGAGAAGAAATGAAGAACAATTCTAAGTGGACATTCCTAGACGTGGAGAAATCATATAGCAAGGTCCAAAGAAAGCTGATTTGTACAGTCCTGCTGGGGTTATAAGTCCCATAAACATTAGTAGAATTAGTGCAGGTTAAGTACAAAGACCTAATGACTCAATATGAACAGTGTTCAATCTCACAGGTGGGTTCCGAGTGGGTGTGCACCAAGGTTCAGCTCTGAACCCCTGCTGTTCATACTGACGATGAACTAAGCAAACAGGTCAGAGGGGACAGATAAAAAAAGTTTCTCTATGCAGACAATGTGATATTACAGGCATACTCTGATAAAGAACTTCAGCAAAAGGCAGTGGAATTGAATGCAAAACTGAAGGCACATGGAATGAAACTAAGTACAGATAAGATAGTTGTAATTATGTCAAATGGGAGAAATCAGCAGAATCTGAGAATAGTGAAAGATGTCAACAGCTTCAGGTATCTGGGAGGGGAGGTTGAACAGAAGGAAAGTCTGAATAAGGAGGCCAAAGCTAGAATCAGAATGGCTGCAGCCAATGGCGTAGAGTTTAAGGTGTGGTGTATGGCAGAATAATGCCAAGAAACTGAAAAGTAAGGTGTACAAAACAGTGGTACAACCAGTACTACTGCATGGTACAGAAACCTGGGTAGTAAAGGGAGAGAAGATGAGGAAGCTAGAGATGAAGGAGATGAAGTACCTTAGAAGGGTGGATGCACATTGTAAGACAGATGAAGAAATGTGAACATCACAGCAGAAGCCAAAGTAGTTACAATTGCAGAGGTCAAAATGAACAGATTACAGTGGTTCATGCACATATGCAGAAAAGCAGAAGGCAATCTGGTGAAAACAATTTGGGATAAATAGGAAGAAGGCAAGAGGAAGCTAGAATGTCCAGCAAAGAGGTGGATGGATTGTGTGAGAGAATATTGTAATTCAGGTGTGACTATCAAAGAAAGAAGGAGGCAAGTACTGAACTGAGAGAGATAGTGACAGCTGACACCCAGACACTATGTAGAAAATGGGAAAAAGGAGGCTGATGATGACGATGACTGTGATGTTGGTGCTTCTGGTGAATTGGGGAGTTGTGTGGCAGATTCAGTAATTGATGGATTTTGTAAACAATAGGTAATAAAGCTCATTAACATTTAATACTTGCTAACCTCTTTACCTGTTTCTTGCATAACAAATATAGTTCACAGTTACAACATTCATCTAGCATCAGTTTATGCAGGAAATACTCTGTTCCTGGTATGATGCTATACAGCAAGCAGAATTAGAATTTAGTGTCAGGATAGTGTTGCAGAATGGAAGAGGTCTGCCACTATGCAAACTCCTTTTTTGGAATCTAGCCCATAGCTGCAACATAAAAAAAATATATCCTTGACATAGCTGGATTGATTGTATTGCAACAATGAGTGTCTAGCACAATGTATAACACAGCCAGCACAGTTAGGCACAGGACCATGTAATAAATACATGAAACAGAAAATGTGTAAAAAAAGTTTTAAGCATTACTTTTGTAAATGACTGCAACTTTCCTTTTGTGGTATCCCATACTCATTAATGATTATACAGCTGCTAAGTTATCATACCTTAAATATACTGTCTCATGACTATAAGAATGAAAATTATATTTACAAGTCACTAGAAAGCTTCATACTTAGGGAATACTTGCTTATTATTCAATAACTGGCCAGTAATATCCAAAAAGGAGCAAGCTGATTGGTCAGCCCAACCAGCATGTCCATTGTAAATCCTAGAATATACCAATGGGAAAAGGTCAGATCACCTGGACTTTTTTCCATTAGAATATCCCATTAAAGTTTTCAGAACCAAAGACCTCAAATGAATGAGGGAGACGGCACAGAGAAAAATAAGAAGATAATCAGGTATGTTCTGCAAAACCTAAGAAGCGTACCCCATTATCCTTCTATCGTCTCTGTCCCATCTCTTCCAAATGTTAAAAGTCTGCCAGTTTCTTTTTTTCTCAATAAATAAAAATAAAATAAAAAAGCAACAGAGATCTTTCTTTTTCTATTGCTTCCTTTACATAGCACTGATGTACTGCGTAAGCATGGGAACGCAAGTCCCATACACATGCGCAGTATATCAGGAAGGCCCTAGGATCCCGGAGAAAATGTGGAAGGGCACCACAGAGGCATTATACAAAGACATTATTTCAGAAAAGTAAATAATTTTTTTCTTAACAAATGTCATTGTATAATAGCAATAACTGACTCCATGGTTAAACCACACCAACCGTGGGTAAATCTTCAGTATACCACACCGATGTTGTCGGTTATTGCTATAGTATCTTTGAGCAAGTCATTTAACTAGACACATCTACAAGACTACTCCTAAAAAGACACAGTTATTCACACTAGGTCATATAAATATGGGGAGTTTCCTCAAGATTGGAGACATACACTTATTAAACCTGTCTTTAAAGGAAAGGGGGGTAGGACAAACCAGAATCATATAGACCCTTAAGTCTACTTTCATGTTGTGGAAAAATAATGGAGAAATAATACTGGATAAGTCATTGTCAGAACTGGATAGGTTGGGACTTGAAACCGTATATCGGCATGCATATGTTGAAAGTAGATCTATTACCACCTGTAACATGATGTTCTTTAACAATATAATAACAGCTATGAATGAAAATTGTGCTTTGATGTGATTTATATAGATTTAACTTCAGCATTTGACAGGGTCATACACAAAACACTGATCAATAAATTAGTATAACTAGGTATTGATGTACTGTTGATAAGACAAATAGCTAGATGGCTTACAGATAGAACATGGCAAGTATCACACATCAACTGGACAGGTGAAATCTTTGGTTACAGTCAAGGTGTCCCACAGGGCTCAGTCCTAGGCTCTTACTTGTTTAGATTGTATCTTTCAGACCTTGCTTTTTCATCTGAGGTGTTCTACAATCTATATGCTGACGACCTGAAATTAGGTAAACTGATTACAAGTGTTACAGATAAGACATGTCTGCAAAATTACTTGACTAAATTGACCATTTGGGCACAGGAGAATAATATGTTGATAAATACATCAAAAACTAAGCATATGAGATTTGGGAGACATAAATTGAAAAGTGAATGTTTAATACAGCACACAGTGATTGAAACTGTAGACTCATTTAAGGACCTGGGTATATGAGTAGAGTCAGCAACGGGTTTTTCTAATCATACCAACCAATTGGCTAATGATAGTTATAGGTTGTATAAAAAGATTTATAAAGTCTAGGAAATCAAACATAATGAAGTAATTGTTTGTTAGTTACAGTAGACCCAAACTTGAGTATGGAATAACAATATGAAAACCCTATAGGAAAACAAGCATGAATAAACTGGAAAGAGTATAGCAGAAATATACTAAGGGCATCCATGGATGTGAAAATCTAAGTTATTATAAAAGACTAAAATATCTGAACTTGTACAGTGTGTCTTATAAATATTTAGGAGGCAATCTTATTCAGGTATATAGGGCATTTAGGGAGAACTACCTCTGGGAATGTTTGGGGTTATCAAAAAGTACCAGAGAATCATCAGATAACCTATGCATAAGATTCTATAGGAATGAAAAGTGTACTAATTGGTTCTCTGACAGAGTAGCTGATGCTTGGAACAGACTACCAAATTACATTAAAGCAAGTACTAGTTTCGATATTTTTAAGAACAGCCTGGACACTTACTATGGGAACAAGTGTTTTGTTATATTGGCAAGCTAGAAGGGCATAAATGCCCGTGCTTGAAACATTTGTATGTATGTATGTATGTACTGGGCTTATCTGGTAAGCAAATTAATAAAATAAAATAAAATAAATAAATGTGACTCTGAACTGGATAATGAATCATTGAGGAATGAAAAGAAGGTTTTACTTGTAGATCTGTCATGATAATTTGTTTATTTCTCTTATATGTACTTTGACCACATTGTTATTTCCTTGACATTTAGAAGACATTCCAGTGTAATGCTACCAATAAAGACAAACAGAGTAAGAATGCAGTGAAGTTTAAAACTGCTGTTGCAAAGATAAAAGTACATCCATTTATTTTTTTTTTCTGTTGTGAACATTCTGCACTGAAAGAGAGCATACTGCAAAATAATGAAACTAACCATGGCAGTTATATAAAATGAATATTAGTTTGCTTATTTGTTCTTCAAAAAGATGGAATCTTTGAATAGAGGACATTTTCATATGGTAATTTTCTTGATTATCGAAAGAGAAAGTAATTGATACTGCTAAATAACCTTACTAAGAAACATTTAATGGTGACTTGTCTAAGCGCTTGACTAGAGAGGGATTTTATGTGTCACGTTTCTAATGAATTCTAAAGTCAAATTCCTTTGCTCTACTCTGAAATACTTGATTATAGTAAAAAAGTAATTACTATTATATCTCAAAATAAACTTATTAAATGCCAGCTATGGAGACTTTTCTTCTAGCTTTCACTGATTCATATCACTTCCTGAATAAACACAGCTAGCAAAGTTAAGCCCTAAAGGTGAAAGTAAAATGCATTGCTCACACCTGAGAAGTTTAAATTGAATCCCTTCAGCTGAGCTTAATTATTAAGCCAAAAAAAAAACTTTCATTCAAGGGACTTTCTTCTGCTTTATCTTCCTCTGTGATCTTGGCTCTGTCAGAATGTTCACATACCAACAGCTGACAGGATGGAAATTGCTGACTTTGATGTTAAAAAGGATATTTTATTCCAGGTAATTCTCACTGATTCATTTAATATTGTACAGGATACCCTGAGATTAAAAGAGTGAGAGACAGCTTTGTTGAGTAAGATCAGAGCAATTTGCAAACTTATTGATAACAAGGCCATATAAAAGAGCCTCATTTATTGAATCTGTCAGCACCATTTATAGCTGCATGGGAATCCAGGTCACTGATTGGACACAAACTAGAAACTGTCTGGCTTAAAATCCTGTTATGCTTTCCCAGTTAATAGCTGGCACTGTAATAACTTACTGTGAGTTCTAGTACTTGTCATGAAAATAGATAAGAAAGCCAGAACAGTGAATAAATCAACCTTGTATTCTTCATAGCAAACATGGCAATTTAATTTATGGTCACTGGAAATCACTAGCTACATTAAAATCCTATATATAAACATATATATATATATATATATATATATATATATATATATATATATATATATATATATGGGTCCCCTTCACTACACCGACACGCCACAAAGCCGACACCCAAAACACCGAGAACAAAAGACAGATGACGCAGATGATCGACAAGGTGAAATCCCGACAACTAAAACACCGACATGGGCAATGTGTGAGCGCGACTCGGTAAGTGTGCGATAGTGAGGGATTTAGGGTTAGGGAGCAGATAGGTAAGTGTGCGATAGTGAGGGATTTAGGGTTAGGGTGCAGGAAAGGTGAGTGTGCAGTAGTGTCGGACTTAGGGTTAGGGTGCGGGTAAGGTAAGTGTGTGATAGTGATGGACTGTAGTTTTAGGGGCGAGTTAAGTGAGTTAGGGTTAGGGTGCGGGTAGGGTGAGGGTTTGATAGTGAGGGACTTTATGTTTAAGGGTGAGTTAAGTGAGTTAGGGTTAGGGTGTAGGTAGGGTAAGTGTGCAATAGTGACGGACTTTAGGTTTAGGGGTGGGTTAAGTGAGTTAGGGTTAGGGTGCGGGTAGGGTAAGTGTGCTGTAGTGTCGGACCTTAGGGTTAGGGTTTGGGTTAAAGTTAGTGCATATATAGTTGTGTGTAATGTGTAGTTTACGTTTTGTGTGTCGGTGTTTTGGGTGTCGGTGTTATGGTGTTTGGTTTTGTGAGTTGTCGGTATTGTGTGTTTTCGGTCTTTTGGTCTCGGTGTTTTGGGTGTCAGCTTTGTGGCATGTTGGTGTAGTGAAGGGGACCTATATATATATATATATATATATATATATATATATATATATGTATATATGTATATATATATATATATATATATATATATATATATATATATATATATACATATATATATGAGTATATCTCATTTCATTGAGTAACCGACCTGTCCTTATCCAGCCTATTGAAAACATCTGATTGGTATCAAAACAGCTCAAGTAAAACACAACTATAACTATATCCAGACTGAAAGGGTCTCCTACACATTCATAGTCTAAATACCAGCAAAACAAACAGTAAGACATTGTGTATTTGTGGATCTGTTCCCTCATGCCATACCTCCCAAATCAACTAGCATTTTAATAAAAATGCTACCTCTACATGCAAAGTAATGATCCTCATATAACACAACTAGCTATGAAGTCAGTCATTTGTAACTGGTGAAATATAATCTGGTCAATTGAGATATATATATATATATATATATATATATATATATATATATATAGAGAGAGAGAGAGAGAGAAAGACAAACTATATATATGATATATAAAGATATGGGAACACTTTATAATCCCGAAATTCTGAAATACCAAATTTCAGAATCCTGAGATTATAAAGCCGAAAGCTCAAAAGTTCGAAACCCCAGAAGCGAGAATTCCAAAATCCTGAAGTACAGAGATTTTGAAGTAGAGCTTCTGGTGTTGCGCTGTGTGAAGGGATAGCTGGAAGTTCAGGTAAGCATTTATGTTTAAGGGTTTGGGTTAGGGTCTTTAGTGTGTGTCAGTGTGTTTGGTTACTGTGATCTGTGTGTGCAAGGGAAATGTAGCTTGTATGGTGGTGTTTTTGTATGTTTATCTGTGTAGTGTGGCCATGGAGTTAGTATATTTACGTAGGAGGTTGTGGGGGGCGCAGCCCCCCTGCTTGTATGTAGTGTAGGTTTGAGTGTTTATGTGTTGGTGGAAGCTGTGTGTATATGTGTGTGTGTGTGTGTGTGTGTGTGTGTGTGTGTGTGTGTGTGTGTGTGTGTGTGTGTGTGTGTGTGTGTGTGGTGTATGGTTAGTGTATTGTTCGCGATTTTAAAATTCGTGCTTCTGGGGTTTTGGGATTGTCAGGTTTCGGCTTTATGATCTCGAAATTCTGAAATTCGATATTTCAGGATTTCGAGATTATAACGTGAATCCAAAGATATGTATGCATGTATGTGTGTGTATATATATATATATATATATATATATATATATATATATATATATATATATATAGATATATATATATATATATATATATATACATATAGATATATAGATATATATATATATATATATATATATATTATAGATATATAGATATAGATAGATACCTGTATAGATATACACACACACACAAACTGATATATAGCGGTATGCTAACACCTGGGTTTTCTATGATGAGTTATGTGGTATAGTCACCCCTAGTGGTGAATATTCGAGTAATGTGTCTATTATACATATAGACACACTTGAAATGAAGGATATTCAACCAAGATAAAGAGGAAAGGCATTCTTTGTTTCAAGCCACTATCCATTTAAAATAAGGATGTGTAATCTAAATGGGAGAGAGAGAGAGAGAGAGAGAGAGAGAGATTTGCTGTACTGTCAAAGTATATGGAGTTCCGTGTCTCCAAAGAGAGATTCTCTACAAACCATTAGACCCAGTGACAGAGAGAGAGAGAGGAGAGCTTAAGAGATTTCACTAGAGAAATTAGCAGAGGTAGTAGATCTTGTTATAAGCAACTAAGAATTATAGGTCAAAGATCTGGAAAGGAGGCAAGGGTGCCTGATATAATCTCTGAGAGGTTCTCTAAACACAGAGAAAGAAGGAGATGAGAACAGTCCAGAGGAAGGCTGCAACCAGGGAATGGAAATGTAGAGTATAAACTTGTGAAAAAATGTGAGATTCCCTACTCTTTATTGTTCGCAAACCTCAAGCAGTATGCTTAAGACTTTCAGTCACTCAAAGATTTTGCATACTTAGATGTTGGCATTTACTGCAAGTATTGCAATTTATTTTCCATAAAAAATTATTAATTTCAGCATTGAAACAACTGGTATTTTGATTCCTAAAACTGAAATAAAAATACATTGTGTCTAAGCAATCATTCCCAAAACATATCCAGAAATGCACTGAAATATACCCACTTCACCCAGAAAAGAAAAGTTCCATGAAAGCAGTAGAGAGCAATGATGTACAATAACCAGCATTAAGATATTATATGAGAAATTGTTCTGTTGTGACAAACGATGTTGAATTTTTCCTGGTAGATTATTGCTGAGTTTACTGGAATGTGATTTTAAACTGCTCAGTGAGTGAACTAAGGTGGCTGTGGAAAACAAGGTCTCCAAAAGCTGACTTGTTAAATGACAAATAGAATTTCAGAGTAATTGCTAAATATTATACAGAAGGCCCATGTATTTTTCTGATGTAAAAACGAATGACAGATATCTGAATTTCCGTGTTGCTAAGCATTCCATGTTCGAAATTCCTATCAGTGAATGCTACTACTGTACATTCACTGATATGAACTTGATGTACAACATAGAGATTGCAGTACAGTGTGGTTTGGGACATTCATCCCTTTCCTCACTGTAGTGCAATCACGGAGTGGGAATATATAGTTAGCAGGAGGTGTGGGGGTTGCAGGGCGACTTGCCCCCTTGCAAAAACGTGATGTAAGGTGTT